>NW_007035849.1:0-1050 GCF_000164805.1 Carlito syrichta | reverse complement strand
ATTACCTGTTATTTTTGTATTCCAGCTAGTATGCAAATACAATTATGTTTATTGAGCCCTAAAATATGTCAGTTATCTCATGCACATTGTTTCTTATTTCTACAGCTCAGTAACTTTAATTGCCTGCTAGTATGAGATTAGCACTTGAGTTTGTTGGTAGGTTTATCACCAGTCTCATACCTGTTATCATTTATTTAATCACACTATCTTTGATTGTTTAAGAATCTCTATGGTGTTTCTAGACCCACAAAGTACTCTATAGTCATTTGATTAAATATCTTGTCTATGGTTTAGCTAAAGTCTCATACTTGGTATAAGTGAAGTAACAGCTGGAAGTAAAGGTGAATAAGGAATATGATTCCACTTTACCTTTTAATCCTAGATTACCAATAACATGATAATGAACAATCCTTACATATACCTTACATATAGCTCAAGATGTCTGCTACCTATGTGCAATATTGTTAAATCAAGTTAATTAAAAATTACCATTGAAAAAGGATATATGTCACAATAACTTTAGATTGTGGTCATAGAAAAATAATAAGACTATAGCCTAATGACTAATCTACTATAGTACATACATGCTGACTAATCTACTATAGTACATACATGCTGGGTTGTAAACAATTGGAAATACTATAGTTATCTTCACACTGAAAATATGCATAAATGAGAACATGTAAATTTAAGTTATTCACAATCATCTCTTGATAGCCCTCCCCCTGCATCTGCTTATCTCTTTGGTTTTCCAATTATAGTTCTATAGTATTTAGTAATAACTTCTCTAAAGTTAGAATTTTATAAATGTGATGACTTTCCATTAAAAATGAATTATTTGCTATTTCAATTTTTATTCGCACATAATGTCCTTTATTTGAGCCATTCTAGAAGATAGACCATACATGATCATGTATTTATTTAACACAAGAGTCCTGTGTTAAAAAATAAATTAATAACTTAAATCTTTTGGTGTGCATCTTTCTGTTGGAATTTGTTTAGGGTCAGGAAATCTATTACTAACACACAAAAGTGGCAAATATATTCTTT
>NW_007035848.1:0-796 GCF_000164805.1 Carlito syrichta | reverse complement strand
TCAGTGCCCCATCAATGACCCTCAACCATAATGGATGCCTAGTGACTAGCCCTCGTCTGTGGTGGTTGCTCCAGTGTCTGGTCTTCTTCTGTGATAGATGTCTCAGTGACTGTCTTTCCTCTCGGATGTTTGATCCAGTGACTGGGTCTCCTCCATAATGGGTGCCCCAGTGACTGACATTAATCGATTATGGATTCTCCACTGACTGTGTTTCCTCTATTATAGGTGCCACTGTGACTAGTCATCCTCTTTAATGGGTATCTCAGTGACTGTTCCTTCTCCATGTTGGTGCCCTAGTGACTTGCTCTCCTTTGTCATGAGTGACAGTGACCGACAATCCTCTGTAATGAGTGTGCTCATGACTGACCCTTCTCCATTATTTGTCCCAGTAATATGCCTCCTCTTTGACATGTACTTTGTGACTGGCCCTCCTCTGTGATGCATGCCACAGTGGCTGACCATACTCTATAATAAGTGACGCTATGACAGGCCATCACCTGTCATGGTTGTCCCAGTGACTAGCATTCCTATATAATTGATGTCCTAGTGACTAACCCAGCCTCTTCTGTCATAAGTGACCATTGACTAACACTCCTCCAAAACGGGTGCCTCGGTGACATGCCCTCCTCTGTGAATGGTGTCACCATGATTGCCCTTACTCTATGATTGATGTTCCTGTGACAGTACATCCTCTATATTTGTGCCCCATTGACTGATCCTTCTCCATAATTCGTGCCCAGTGACTGATCCTCTTCAAAAATGGTTACCCAAGTGACTAGTCCTCCTCTGTGATGGG
>NW_007035847.1:0-603 GCF_000164805.1 Carlito syrichta | reverse complement strand
AGGAAACTTTTTTTCCTCTCCCATCCATGAGGGTGACTCCTCATGCTGGGTGGCAGGGGTGGTGGTGGTGGTTGTTGTCTTGGTGTTAGTTATTATTTGGAGTCAGAATCCCACTCTGTCACCCAGATGGGAGTGCAGGGACACATTAACAGCCACCGTAGACTCCATCTTCCTAGCTCAGGAAATTCTCCCATATTGTCCCCCTGAGTGACTTGAACCACAGGCCTGTGCCATCACACCCAGTTAATGTTTAGATTTATTTTTGATGGCTGAGATGAGGTCTCGCCCAGTGTATTGGTCTGGTCTAGAACCATTGGGCTCAGGCCATTCTCTCTCCCTGGCATCCCAAACTCAGGGGTGACAGGTGTGAGTCTATACACCCATCCTCCACATCCCTCTCGGGGCCCCACTGTGAGTCCCACTGACATAAGATGACCCGGGACCCCGGAAAGGGCTGCTGGAGTCATCTGCCAAGCCTGTGTCAGGGGGTGCCTGGCACAGGAGCAGGTCTCCACTGGGGCAGTCACCCCTCTGCCCATCTTTTTCCCCTGGGTGGACCCGATTGCTCATCCTAGGGGTCACCTCAGGGAAAGGGAGGGCGTG
>NW_007035846.1:0-1027 GCF_000164805.1 Carlito syrichta | reverse complement strand
TGGTAGCATCTTTCACCTCCGACCTTCCTATGACAACCTGTGCACTATCCTTTAACCCATAACAATTCAATATTATTATTTGTTTTAATGATATATTTCTGAAATTGATTCATAGAAAGCTAAGATCTGGTCAGAGGCACTGGATGATTATTGTTACAAATATTAGTGAAAATAAACAAAGTAAATTGAATTTTTTAAAACTTTTTTATCTAGCATTCTTATAACCTAAAAATTATACCGTCTCACTTGTGCACAGCAGTCCAACAACAGAGATAATATTAAATGACTCTCATTAGATAAATTTTAAAAAAGCAACTTTAAACTAATTTTTCAGGTTATGCTAAATTGTTCACTCGGCCTGTTATTCATTTTCCATTATGACAAGGAACACATATTAGAAACTCCAAAGTTGTTGAGAGGTAATTTGTACTCAGAAATGATTTTTTTTAAATAATTAATCAGTATTTTTTATTATGGTTTTGTGGGGTACAGTTAAGGGTTAGGTGTACAATTACGTTTCATTCAGGAACCCTGTTGATAAGAGGTGTTTTCCCAGCCCCAGAAAGATATTTGCTACTGTTAATCCCATCCCCCTTCCGCCCCATAGTTTCGCAGTACCGTCAGTCATTTTCTTATAGTATTACATTGGATGTTCAAGGTCCATTATATGAGTCAGAATATGTGATATTTTGATCGTTGTTTCTGTGAGAGGTCACTCAGTATTATAGACTCTAGTTCCATCCAGGTTGCTGCGAAATTCATGATTTTGTTCTTTTTTATGGCTGCATAGTATTCCATCATGTATATGTACCACATTTTTTAATCCAGTCCTCTTTTGATGGGCAGCATGGTTGTTTCCAGGTTCTTGCTATTGTGAACAATGCTGCGATAAACATACGTGTGCAGGTATCTTTTATATAGAGTGATTTGTTTTCTTCAGGGTATATTCCCAGTAGGGGAATTGCAGGGTCATATGGAAGGTCAATTTTTAGAGCTTTTAGGAATCGCCACACTGCTTTCCACAGAG
>NW_007035845.1:0-2298 GCF_000164805.1 Carlito syrichta | reverse complement strand
AAAGAAAGAAAGAAAGAAAGAAAGAGAGAGAAAGAAAGAAAGAAAGAAATCCATTCATTTTCCAACATATTGCCCCAGACCCGCTCGCCCATCCCTCCAACATGTGAGGGTACACCAGCTTGGCACCTTCCAGGCCATCCCAGACCAATGCCTGCCCCCACTTTGGAGCGGGAGTTCCCAAGGCTACCTGGCCACATTCCTGCTGGCTTTTCTCTCCGAGGTGAGAAATGTGCCACAGGCAGGCCAACCTGTCAACTCAGCAATGAGGACCTTCTGCCAAGAAAGGCCAGGGGAACAATTCTTCCCCCAATCCCATTTTTCCTGGCTCAAAAGCCAGTGGCCCTGTGAACACAGCACGCAAAGTTGAGAAGCTTTGCATGATTATGATGTTTTTGGAGACAGGGTCTGACTCTGTGATCCAGGCTGGGTGCTGGGGTCACAACTGTCATTCATTGCAAGCCTCAAAATCACGGACTCTGGCAATCCACCTGCCTCAGGCTCTGGAGTGGCCAGGACAGCGGGTACCTACACCCCAGATCCTATATTTGGGTGGGTGCAGAGACAGGGTCTCCCTGCATGGCCCAGGCTGGCCTTGGGCTCCAGGGCTCCAGCCATCCTCCCACCTCGGGATCCCATAGGGCTGGGAATCCAGTCATGGGAGTCCACGCAAAGCCTTCTGGTTCATTTTCGATGAAGGATCGAAGCCAGGTTCAGGGGCTTAGCCTCATATTTCCAGCACTTTGGGAGGCCAAGTTCAGCGACTGGCCCCAACCCATGGGTTGAGACCCACCCTAGCAACATGATGAGACCTCATCTCTACCCTCCACCCCAAATGATCCGGGTGTGGTGGCATGTGCCTGCCTTTCCAGCTCCTGGGAAGGCCAGGGAAAGTCTCGCTGGAGCCTGGCAGGCCGATGCTGCAGTGGCTGGGAGTGAGCCACCACCCTCCAACCTGGGCAATGGAGTAAGACTCTGACTCAAAGAAAAAAAGGAAAAAAAAGAAGAGCATCCATTTTTGTATGGAGTTGGCATCATTGTGAACAGACAGAGATAATCTGGGGAGGATGTTCCAGACTTGTGCATAGAGTTTCAGAAAGATGGTGGATCGGCAGACAATCGGGCTGTGACTTTGGGTGTCCAAAGCGGTGGACCATTGGAGCCTGGGGGTTTGAGACCAGTCTGGGCCATGGAGCAAGGCCTCGTCACTCTGGGAGTGCAAACACAGGGGTGGCGCCTGGTAGAGACCATGGTCCCGGCTACATAGGATGCGGTGGCCTTCATCCTAGGGCCTTTTATTTTGCATCATGCCCACCGACAGAATGTATGAGGCCAGGCCTGGCACCGCTACTAACGGCCATCGGACCCGCACCTTGGGAGGCTGAGGCAGGAGGCAGCCTGAGCCCAGGAATTGGAGACCAGACTGGGCAATGAGGAAAGACCTCATATGGGTGAGAGGTCTCCAAAATCAAGTCAGTCGTGGTGGCCCCTGGACTCCCAGCTGCTCAGGGACCGAAGTGGGAGGACCACCTGAGACCCAGAGGTCGAGGCCCCTGGAGCCACAATCGTGCCACCATGCCCTAGCTAAGGTGACAGAGCCTCCAGTGACAAAAAAGCTGCCTCCCTCGTATGCCACAACAGGTGTCCACGGCTCCCCAGGGACAAATCTGTGTGGCCTCGGGACGATAGATTTGTCAAAAGAGGAAGGGCCCCATCCCAATCCAAAGGTGGGAGACTGGGTGACCGGAACATGAACTGACCATAGCATTGCCAGACCGCTTTGATTGCTCTGTGCCTGATGGCCCCCCTAAATTGGGGCAGTATGTTCCATGAGATCACACGTGTCTTTGCCATGGGGCACAAGTGTGGAGGGTGGAGGCAGGCCTTCTCGGTTGCGTAGCTGAAAGTGTGGGATGGATGTGCCTGCTGGACACCTTTGATACCTACCGTGAATGACAAGCAGGTTAGTGTCTTTTCCTGTCCCATCTTTTAGGGTGATTCCTCCCACTGAATGGCAGGGTTGGTGGTCTGGCAGTGGTGGTGATTATTATTATATGGAGTCAGAATCCCGCTCTGTCACCCAGGCTGGAGAGCAGGGGCCCACTCTCGGCCACCATGGCCTCCACTGGCTGGGATCCAGCATCTCTCCTGTTGCAGCCTCCCAAGTGGCCAGAATGACTGGTGTGCGCCACCATGCTGGCTCGCTCTGGTAGAGACGTGGTTTCACCAAGGTGCCCGGGTTTGTCTCAAACCCGGGGTCTCAGGCCATCCTCTCACCTCGGCCTCCCAGAGCACTGAAAT
>NW_007035844.1:0-567 GCF_000164805.1 Carlito syrichta | reverse complement strand
ATCAGAGCTGAAGAGACTTTAGACACTCAGGAAAGATTCCAGAGTTAGTCTAGTTTCTTAGTTTGATTTTTGATTTTATTGTTTTGACTGTTTGTTTTGCTCACTTTTGTTTGCTTTTTGATTTAGTCTACCTGTTTGTGTTGGGGAAAAAAGAATCAAAAGGCATGATTTTATTGCACTGTCTTTGTGTGATTACTGGTATGCTTTATGAAATTTTGTTTGTGTGTCTGTTTTTCACTCTTTTCTGGCCTTGTGTCTGTTTTTCATCTGTTAGTTGGTATGTATGTCTGTTTTCCCTCTCACCGTTCTCTCTCTCTAACTTCACCTTGACCCCCCCCTTCTTCAATTATTTTCCTTTTTCATACCTCTTTTTGTTCCAGGGATCAAACCTACACCCCACTGCATGAATAGATTTTAAGGCAATGGAAAATAGATTCCAGTGTGCCCATACACCTGTTGGTAGATAATGGGATCTGCAGATAGATTCTGAATCACAGCTTCCTCCTCAAATAAACCTCAAAACTTCAAAAGTACAGTCCTCAGCCCACACTCAAGCCTCAAAAGTGA
>NW_007035843.1:0-686 GCF_000164805.1 Carlito syrichta | reverse complement strand
ACTAACCACAGGCCAGGCTCAAGGGCTCAGCCTGGAATCCCGGCCCATGGGAGACCGAGGCGAGAAGGTGGCATGAACCCCTGTTGTGACACCTGACTGGGACATGGGGCGAGACCTTGACTCAGTCAAGAAAAATAAATCCAAAGGTTAGCCGGGTGTGGTGACACAGGCCTGTGATTCCAGCCACTCGGCAGGCCAAGGCAGGAGTATTGCCTGAGCTCAGCAGGAGGAGTCTGCGGTGGTTGTGAATGCATCCCTGCCCTCCAACCTGGGTAACAGAGCGGGATTCTGATTCCAAATAATAATAATCATCATTACCCACACCACCACCACCCCTGCCAGCCAAGGAGTGGAGTCAACCTCAGGGATGGGAGCAGAAAAGGCATTTTCCAACCTGTCGTTCATGGGAGGTTTCAAAGGTGGCCATCGATCACGTCCGTCATACGCCTTCAGCCACACATCCCAGAAGGCCTACCTCCACATCATGCCCCACGGCGAAGAGGATTGTGAGCTCACAGAACAGATGGCCCCAAGTTAGGTTGTCCATTGGACACACAGCAATCAAGGTGGTCTGGCAACACCACAGCCACCCAGGTTTCAATCACCTGGTGCCACCTTTGGGGGGAAGGGTGCCTTCCTCTCCCGATCACTCCATTGTCCCCATCCCACATAGACATTTCCCTGGG
>NW_007035842.1:0-507 GCF_000164805.1 Carlito syrichta | reverse complement strand
TGATGACATAGTTGACTTAACTAGCTAGCTGAATAGCAACCTGACTAGCTAGCCACCTATATGTCTAGATAGCCACCTACCAGACTAGCCTGATAATGAGCCATCTTAACTTGCCAGGCACCTAACTAGTCAGCTGGTTAATCAGCTGTCTTATCTAACTGAATTAACTAGATAGCCATCTAACTTAATTCACTGACATAACTAGCTATCTACCTAGCTATCCAGTTGGCTAGCCACTTGAACTAACAAGATGACTGAACCTGATAGCCAGATGGCTAGCCAGCTCATTTAACTACCTGACTTAAATAGTTAGCCAGCTGGCTAGCCAGCTGCCTTAACTAGTTTACATCACTAGCTAGACAGGTGACTAGCCAGCAGACTTAACTAGCTAGATACCTACGTATCCCACTGGATTCCCATGTGACTTAACTACCTAACTTCCTAGAAAAGCAGCTGGCGAGCGAGGTGAGTTAACTAAGTGACTTAAGTGCCTGGCCAGCTGGCAAG
>NW_007035841.1:0-509 GCF_000164805.1 Carlito syrichta | reverse complement strand
GAGATGCAGCTCCCGGCCTGACCCAGTCCCTCCACAAAAAGATTTATTCTGAGACCAACAGGCAGGAGGCGACCCCTCCCAGAAGTTGCAACCCATTTGCTGCCACAGCCGGTCTCTGGTGGGCACAGGGAGATGCCGGGACACACCCTGTATATCAAGCCACGCATGGATCAGCCCCATCTCCATTTCTGGGCTTCAGCCTATGGAGCCTGCACCCTGAAGCCGTGGCACCCTGTCTGGCTCACTCCAGGGTCCTCCTTCAAGGAGACCCGGCCCTGGCCCATTCTTCCCACAGCCGGCTGCAAAAGCCTTCAGGCCAGCCGCAGGAACCCGAGGCTGGACAGTGCAGTGGGGTGGGCCAGAGAGGGGAGACTGGAGCGGGTTTCAATGTCCACTCTGCCGTCCACTGGCAGTGCGGTCTCCAGAGCGTTGCTTAGCCTCGCCTCATTTGGGCTTTCTCAAGGATCCGGTCGTTTATTTAACACATTTTCTACCAAGTGCTGGTCTAG
>NW_007035840.1:0-510 GCF_000164805.1 Carlito syrichta | reverse complement strand
GCCTGCTCTAAGTCCTCTGTGCCACCTGGCATTCCTCCTCTAGGTCCTGATCTGTTCTGATTTCTGTTCCATGGGGATGGCACCTAACCCCGTCCACTCTCCTCATACCTCTGACTCAAATACCATCTCTTCTCCATGCGGCAGATGATCAAACTTCTGCTCCTGTATACTTGCCAGTTGAGTTACCCTAAGTAAGTTATTTATCCTCTGTGTCTCAGTACCTTAATATAAAATTATTATTATAATCACCTCATTGAGGTAGTATAAGAATTAACTGAGATATAAAACTCATAGAATGATTCACATAGATACTCATATAAAGAGAGCTGTTGTTACTATAAAGAAGAAGTATTGATAATAGATAGGATATGGTCTTGGGAATGAGGTGCCTAGGTTACAATCCAGCAACATCCTTGCTAGTTATAGAACACTGAGCAAGTTACTTAATCTCTTAGTGTTTAGTTTTATTATTGATAAGATGAGGAAGATAATAGTAACATTAAAAATGAT
>NW_007035839.1:0-734 GCF_000164805.1 Carlito syrichta | reverse complement strand
GGCAACCCGGTGAGACATCGTCTCTACAATAAATCACAAAATCTAGCCGGGCAGGGTGGCATGCATCTGTAGTTCCAACTACTTGAGACACTGAGGCAGAAGGATCGCCTGAGCCCAGCAGCTTGAGGTGTGGTGGCCATGAGCGTGCTGCTGCACTCCAGCCTGGGTGACAAGAGTGAGACAGCAACTCAAAGATAAAAAATATTAATTAATTAATGATTAATTAAGGCTGGGTACAGCTTGTAATCCCAGCACTTCGGGAGGCCAAGGCGAGAGGCTTGCCTGAGTTCAGGGGTTCGAGACCAGCCTAAATGACATAGCAAGACCTCATTTCTACAATAAATCAAACGCCCCACACTCCAGCCTGAGTGACAGAGTGAGACCAGGCCAGACTCAAAAATAAATAAATAAATAAATAAATATGCAAGCATGTCATGTATATATGTATACATACATATGTTATACATACACGCATACATATTAGCTAAGTGTGGGGGGGGGTCATTTGCCTCATGGCAATGGGTGACCAGTGCAATTTCTCTGAACTCCCTGTGTGCTACATCTATGGCCTGGTCACCTCATGGTCTGCTGGAATTTTTTCTCGTTGTATAGATCACATTTTCTATTTTCTTCTCTTTTTTTTTTTTGAGTTGGAGTCTCACTCGTCTCCCAGGCCAGAGTGCCATGGCACGATCACGGCCACTGCAGCCTTGACCTGCTGGACTCCAGCAATC
>NW_007035838.1:0-516 GCF_000164805.1 Carlito syrichta | reverse complement strand
CCCACTTCCTCTCTCTCTCTTACTCTCTCTTTCTCTCTCTCTTTTTCTTTTTTCCCGTTATAGATCCCCTCTGTAACAGCCGCTTTAATAAATCTCTTAGTCCTGGCCGGGTGTGGAGTCATTACTGGCACCGAACTTCTTTCAGGGGAGGAGTGCTTTATCCCCAACTTTCAGCAAAAGTCATTACCACATGTTCCCTGAATGTATAAATGACAGTTTCAGAATTTATGTCAGGATGCGTGTTATTTAGTCTAAATTAAACAGTATCTCCAAGATGTGGATGAGCCTATTCTGTGAGGAATGTGTTCAGATAGAAGAGGAGGACTGGGCAGTGGTTGCCTTGCATCTTTGTTTCGAGCATTTTTTTCATTGCACTTGCCAAAATATTCTTGACACAAGATTAAGCGTTGACTGACATAAATTCCAGGCTACTAACAAATCCTGCTCCTGACTTTCTTTTTTTTTTTAATTTTTTTTTTTTTTTTAATTAATCAGTATTTTTATTATAGTTTTGTG
>NW_007035837.1:0-520 GCF_000164805.1 Carlito syrichta | reverse complement strand
TATTATATTGCACAAGGATTTACTAGTGTTACATTCTTCCTCCTCTTTTATTCCTCCCTCCATCTTTCAGTTTTTGGTTGTCACTATTATTTACCTTATTGTGACACTGTAAGTTACTAGTAACTGTTAAATATTATGAGTACCTTTCCTTTCTTGCTCAATTTTTTTGTTTTTTGTTTTTGCTAAAAGTTAATAATTGCCTCGCTTTGTTAGCTTAGTTTCTGAGCAGGCTGTACAACAGAATGGAATATCCTTTTTTTTTTGACAACTTACTGTTCCTTGAGCCTGTGCTCAACCAGTCTTGTTTCTAAATCCTGTCCTTAGCCCCATCTCCATGTGCCTGTTGCTTCCAATACAGAATTCCAATTTTCTTCAAAATCTTGTCCCCTTTGGGGTGTTTTGGAGACTAAATATGCTTTTCTGTTTTTCATTCAGCCAGTTTAGGGTTAGGCTTTCTCAAATTTACTAAATTGTTATCTCTTGTCCAGCTTCCAAAATTAGAAAATTAGTTTTTTTATTG
>NW_007035836.1:0-881 GCF_000164805.1 Carlito syrichta | reverse complement strand
CATCTTCATTCCATTGCATTACATCCATTCCACTATTCTTCATTCCATTCAATTCTATTCATTTCCACTCCTTTCCTCTCCGTTCAATTCCTATCCATTCCATTCCCATCCATTCCATTCCTCCCAATTCTATTCCTCTTCCTTCCATTCCATTCCATTCCATTTCAACCCTTTCCATTCCATTCCTACCCATTCCTTTTCTTTCCATTCCCTTTTGTTCCATTCCTATCCATTCTTCTCCATTTCAGTGCCTTCCACTATATTACATTCCATTACATTCATCAGCATTCCATTTCATTCCTTTACATTCCATTCCTCTTGATACCATTCCAATCGCTTGTATTCCATTACTCTCCATTCCACTCCCTTCCTCTCCTTTTCTTTTCTCTCTATTCCATTTCTCTCCATTCCACTCGATTCAATTCTGTTCCTCATCATTCCTTCCCATACATTACCTTCTTCTCCATTTCATTCAATTCCATTTTTCTTCATTGCATTCCATTCCATTTCACTTTTCTTCATTCCCTTCCTATCCATTACTTTTCATATCTCTCCATTCCATTACACACTTCTGCATTCCATTCCATTTCTTTTCTTGCCATTACATTCGTTTCCATTCCATTACTCTAAATAACATTCCATCTATTTCAATTTCTTTCCATTCCTTACAATTGGATTCCTTTACCTTTGATTCCATTCCACTCCATTTCATTCCTTTCCATTCCATTTTTAACCATTCCAATCCGTTCGCCTCCTCCCCATTCCATTCTTCTCCATTCCATTCCATTACTCTCCGTTCCATTTCATTCTTCTCCAATCCTTTCCATTCCTCTCCTTCCCATTCTTCTCCATTCCATTACTCTAAATTCCATTCCATATCT
>NW_007035835.1:0-521 GCF_000164805.1 Carlito syrichta | reverse complement strand
ATTTTGCTTATGATTACATGCTGTGCCAAAGTTTTTGCTTTGAAGACGGTACGTTTTTTAAGGATCATATCCAAAAAGCACATGATCATTAAAACTGGATACATTTGTAAAATGTCTTTATTGTTTCTGTTGTTTGCCCTTTGTTCAGCTTGGGAAATATACAAAGTGGGTTGCTTTTACTTTCACATTTAGTCAATTTCATTTTATACTGATGAGCAAATTTTTATTTCCTAAAGAAGAAAAATATTTTCCCCCTTACGCTTATTTCTCTTCATGTTTTCCTTTCTCTATTTTCAGTCAAATCTTTCCACCCAAAAGAAATTGCTCCGATTGAAATTTCTAAGAAAGTTCTACTTCCAAAAAGAGAAGAAAAAAATCCCTCTCCTGGAAATTGCTACAAAGGAATTTTACCCCATTACTCACTCTCTTCTTGGCACTTCATTTACATCACTATTAAATGAGTCCCCAATTGGAATCCAGTATTGTGCATGAATTATTCTGCATGAGCAGCCTATTGTAAT
>NW_007035834.1:0-523 GCF_000164805.1 Carlito syrichta | reverse complement strand
GCTGACTTTACTAGTCGGCTGGTGATTGAGCCAACTGCTCAGCTGACTTAACCAGTCAGCCTGCGATTGAGACGACTGGTGAGCTGACTTAACTAGTTGACCAGTGAGTGAGCTGACTAGTCAGCCGAATTTAGTCAGCTGGCAAGTGAGCCGACAGGTCAGAAGGATTAACAAGTCAGCTGGCGAGTGAGCTGACTGGTGAGCCGAATTAAATAATTGGCCGATGAGTGAGCCGACAGGTGAGCTGCCTTAAGTAGTCAACCAGCAAGCAAGCCAACAGCTCAGCTGAATTAACTAGTCGACTGGTGAAAAAGGTGATTAGTTAGCTGTCCTGTTGGCTTGCAATCGAGCTGACAAGTTAGTTGACCAGATAACTGGCGAGTGAACCAACTAATTTGTGCAATGTTTGGCAGGTGAGGGAGCCAACAAGTTAGCTGACCTGATGGAAAGCAAGCAATCCCATTAATTAGCTGACCAGCCAGCTGAATGCTAGCTGACTAGATAGCTAAGAAACTAGCTGATT
>NW_007035833.1:0-678 GCF_000164805.1 Carlito syrichta | reverse complement strand
TAACAAGTAACTTTCTAATTCTCCACAGATGCTGACTTGGTAGCCTACATTTAACTCACTCTGACACTACCTGCCTAGAGTTAGTGCAGACTCCACAGGTTAGACAGCTCTGTCCCACAAGATTGCCCCAACTTTAGACTCTAATTTCAAGTCCAGGTTGCCATCTGTGCTTCTGACCATCGTGCAGGCATGACTGATTAAATCATTGGTCATTGGTGATAAGATCAATTTCCAGCCCCTCTCCCTTCCCAGAGGTTGGGGATAGGACTGAAAGTTCCAACACTCTGATCACCTGGTTATTTCCCCTGGCAACCAGCCTCATCTTGAGGCCATACAGGAGCCCCTAGCCACTGTTCATTTTATTAGCATACAAAAAGACCCTTCTCACTTCAGAGTTCCCAAGGACTTTAGGAGCTGTGTGCCAAGAAAAAAGGAATAAGATCAAAATAGGCAATTTTTTTTTTACTATTTTTCTTTTTTTTTTTTTTTTTTTTTTTTTTTTTTTTTTTTTTTTTTTTTTTTTTTTTTCCCAAAAACAAAAATTTTTAAAAAGGTTTTGGGGGGGAAAATTAAGGGGAGGGGGAAAAAGGATTTTTTTTCCGGGCCCCGGGAAAAAAAAAAGGGTTTCCCCCCCCCCCAAAAAAATTTGGCAAGGGTAACCCCCCCCCCCCCCCCCCC
>NW_007035832.1:0-1157 GCF_000164805.1 Carlito syrichta | reverse complement strand
GCAGAGAAGAATGAACAGGTGAAACACAAAGGATTTTAGGGCAGTGAAAATATTCTGTATGAATAGCAATAATGAACATATCATTATGTATTTGTCAAAACCCATAAAATTGTACAGTACAAAGAGTGAACCCCTGATGTACACTAAGACTTTAGTTAATGATAATGTAGCAATATTAGTTTGCAGTTGTAAGAAATGAAGCATACTAATTCAAAATTTTAATAATATAGAAAACTGAACAGGAGTGTGCTAAGGGAATATTTGACATAGGCCTACACTCTTCTCATTCCTTTCGGTAAATTGCTCTAATTTTCTGTAAAACTGCACTAAAAATAGAGTCAGCTAATTTACAAAAATTTACTAATTTGCCCTGATATCCATATTTTACTTAAAGTAAAATAGCTCGGAAAAAATTGTGGTGTTTTAACTTGTGTTGTACTATGTGGCCCAAATATTTGGTGAGGAATAGTGAACAGGTATTTTTATTTTTATTTTTATTTTTATTTTTTAATTTTTTTTTGAGTTGGAGTCTCACTCTGTCGCCCAGACTGGAGTTCAGTGGCTGCTCCCGGTCACCGCAGCCTCGATCTTGCTGGGCTCCGGCGATCCTTCCACCTCAGCCTTCCAAGTAGCTGGAACTACAGGCGCGCGCTACCATGCCTGGCTGATTTTTTGATTTATTGTAGAGATGAGGTCTTGCTGCCCAGGCGGGTCTCGAACCCGCGGGCTCAGGCAATCCACTCACCTCAGCCTCCCAAAGGCGTGGGATTACAGGTTGAGCCACCGAGCCTGGCTTTTTTTTTTTTTTTTTTTTTTGAGACAGGTTCCCACTCTCTTACCCAGGCTATAGAATGCTGAGGCATGTTTGTGGCTCACCGCAGCCTCAAATCACTGGGTTCGAGTGTTCTTTCTGCCTCAGCCTCCCAAATAGCTGGAACTACAGGTGTGTACCACTACGCCTGGCTATTTTTTTTTTTTTTTTTTTTTTTTGAGTTGGAACATCACTCTGTCATCCAGGCTGGAGTACAGGGGCACACTCACCGCCCACCCAAGTGTCGACCTGCTGGGCTCCGGCGATCCTTCCACCTCAGCCATCCAAGTAGCCAGAACTACAGCCGTGAGCTACCATGGCCCGGCTAATTTTTTTATTTATTATA
>NW_007035831.1:0-684 GCF_000164805.1 Carlito syrichta | reverse complement strand
AAGACAGGAGAGAATCTGTTTCCTTGTCTTTCTAGCTTTTAGACATCACGTATGTTCCTTGGTTCTCCATCTTCAGAGCCTGCAGTGAAGTATCTTTTCCTAACTCTAATTCTCTTGCCTCCCTCTTATAAGAATCCTTGTGATTATATTGGCCCCACCCAAATAATTCAAGATAATGCCAAGATCCTTAATGTAATCACATCTGCAAAGCCCCTTTTTACCATGTAAGGCAACACATTTAGATTATTCAGTTTACCACATATGCTGTCTGGCCTCTAAAGATTCACACCCACCACATATGTAAAATACATTCACCCACCCCAATGTCCCCAAAAGTTTCATCCCATTACAGCATCAGCTTGGGTCATGGCTGGTGTGCAGAGTCCAGGGTGAGAAGGGTGAGAGATGAAGTTGAGCTGCGAGTCTCTGCCAGATCCTCACGGCATTGGAAGACAAATTAAGGATTAGCAGTTTTATTCCAGGAGTATTGGAAAGCCTCCGAAGAGTTTTTTTTTTTTTTTTTTTTTTTTTTTTGAGTTGGAGTCTCACTCTGTCACCCAGACTGGAGTGCAGTGGCCGCTCCCGGCCACCGCAGCCTCGACCTGGTGGGCTCCGGCGATCCTTCCGCCTCAGCTTTTCGAGTAGCCGGAATTACAGGGGCGCGCTACCACGCCTGGCTGAATT
>NW_007035830.1:0-647 GCF_000164805.1 Carlito syrichta | reverse complement strand
CATTTTTATAACTGAAGAAAGCTGTTTGCACATATATCCCACTATCAGAAGAACAGAAATACTCGAATGTTTGTAAGCTGGTTTTGCTAGCAAGCATACAGTGAAATTTGAAGATTTATTTAGCCTATGTAAATTTGTTTTAATGAACAGAAGTGTTTATAAAGTATTAACATTTGTTGTCCACACAATAAATTATTATGTTGCCATAAGTGTTAATCTATTCTATCTTACCCAAGATCATAGGTATATTATGACCATATACTATTGAGTAATTTACAGAAGGACATTTCAATAATCCTTTTTTTATAGGTCATATTTTCTTTTTTTTTTAGTTATGTGTCAATTTGATTTTTGCAATAAAGATTATACAGGAGTATAATATAAGACCGAACTTTCTGAATCCTGACTATTGTAAATACTTATATATTAGGTTGGATTTTGACTCTGGTACCTGGGCTGGAATACAGTGAAAGATCCATGGTCACTGCAGTCTCAATGTGATGGTATCAAGCCATATTTCTTCTTTAGCCTCTTGAGTAGCTGCTGCCACATACCTTTGCCATCATGCCCAGCCAATCATTGGATTTATTGTTAAGACAAGGTCTCACCAAGTTGCTCAGGCTGGCCTGGAAGCCCTTGACTAAGGT
>NW_007035829.1:0-813 GCF_000164805.1 Carlito syrichta | reverse complement strand
GCCATCAAGCCCTTCCTCGACTACTATGACCTGGTGGACGGGGTCTCTTACCAGAAGGCCATCTTCATATTTCTCAGGTGAGGTCAGCGCTGGGCACGAAGGGTCCGTACTCCGGCCCAGGCTGGGGGCTCAGAAAAGCCAGCCTCATTCCCCGGAATTGTTTTGCAGCAATGCTGGAGCAGAAAGGATCACCGACGTGGCTTTAGATTTCTGGAGGAGCGGGAAGCAGAGGGAGGAGATCAAGCTCAAGGACATCGAGCACGCCTTGTCCGTGTCGGTCTTCAACAACAAGAACAGTAAGTGGGCCGTTGCCCACCAGCCCCATCTGGCTCGCAGTCCCACGCCCTCAGAAATGCGGATTCTCAGACCCTTCTCCCGACAGAATTTCTGAGGGGAATCTGGTGTCTGACTCTCAGTGACTTGTATGCACTTGAAAATCCTCGGTTTTAAATAAAGGGGGAACTGGACACAGCTCACGCCCGAAATGCCAACACTTTGGGAAGGCAAGGCTAGAGGATTGCTTGAGCCTAAGAGTGAGACCAGCTTGGACAACTGTAGCACAGATCTCGTCCCTACAAAAAAATCAAAAAATTAGCCCGGTGTGGTGGCGCGTGCCTGTAGTTTTAGCTACTTGGGAAGCTGAGGAGGGAGGATCGCCTGAGCCAGGAGGTTGAGACTGTGGTGAGCTGTGGTCATGCCACTGTACTCCAACCTGGGTGACAGTTGAAACTCCAACTCAAAAAAAAAGGAGGGAATTGTTGATCATCAAGATCTCGAAAGTTAGTGTACCCATGTTCTTCGTGCAGGTGATTC
>NW_007035828.1:0-817 GCF_000164805.1 Carlito syrichta | reverse complement strand
GCATTTAGTAAAGAAAATTTGGAGAAAAATACAAAAAGGAAGAAATAAATAAAAGTAATTCTACTACCTAGACATATATAAAGATAACTGTTGTAGTGTTTGACTCTGATACTTTATACCATATATCTTGAATGTCCCAATAAAATACAAATAAAATTAGCATATATGTTTTAAACTGTAAAGTGAAAAGCATTAATCTACCATGAAATCACGAATGTTCAACATTTTCCAGTTCATTGGTGACAGCAATGTGATATTGGTGTATATTAACTTGCTTTCATTATAGTCTATTTTTATCTATCTACGTGTATTCCTTACATATATTTTTAAATAGAGGAGCATATTGATTGTGTGCCTGGTTTAGGGAATGACATCACCTCCTTATTCAACTCAATGTACTTCAACAAGTATTTATTCATTACTTTACTTATAATAGTACTTCCTTACATTTGTATATCGTTCCACAGTTTGCAAAGGTCTCATTTGCTCTTCTCAACATCCTTTGAGGGAGATAGTAAAATTCTCATGGGCTGGATAAAGGACTAAGGATCAGAGAGTTTAAGTGCCTTGTTTAAGACCATCTAGCTAGTTAGGTAGGGAATTGGGGGGTTTGGACCCCAAGTCTACTTCTCATTCCACCAGAACATGGTGAGATCAGAAGAAAAAAGAAATACCCTATATTACTAGGCTTCTTTAGGTTTAGGGTGTAGTTGATGAGACAAGTCCCTGAACCATCAGACACCCAGATAAGAAAAACACTTAACCATAGAGGTAAAGATGGCCGTCTTCATCAGACCCTAAGCATATTCCATTTGAC
>NW_007035827.1:0-648 GCF_000164805.1 Carlito syrichta | reverse complement strand
GAATGGAATGGAATGGAAGGGAATGGAGAGGAATGGAATGGAGTGGAATGGAATGGAATGCATTGGAATTGAGAGGAATGGAATGGTGTGGAATGGAATGGAAAGGAGTGGAATGGAATGGAATGCAGAGGAATGGAATGGAATGGGGTGAAATGAAGAGGAATGGAATGGGTACAATGGAATTGAATGGAATAGAATGGAATGGAATCGAAAGAAATGAAATGGAGTTGAATGGAGTGGACTAGGGAGGAATGGAATGGAGAGTAAAGGATGGTTTGGAAGGGAATAGAGAGGAATTGAATGGAATGGAGAGGAATTGTATAGATTTGAATGGAAAGGAATGGAATGGATAAATGGTTTGGTATGAAACGTAAGGGAGACGAAGGGAATGGAGAGGAATAGAATGGAGTGGAATGTAATCGAATTTAGCGAAATTGGATGGAATGGAGAGGAATGGAATGGAATGGAATTGAGAGGAATATAATAGGGAGGTATGGAATCGTATGGAATGGAATGGAAGGAATGGAATGATATGGAGAGGAATAGAATGAAATGAAGAGGAATGGAATGGAGAGGAAAGGAATAATCTGAGAGGAATGGAATGGAATGGAGAGGAAAGAAATGGAATGGAATGAAATCGAATCTAAG
>NW_007035826.1:0-552 GCF_000164805.1 Carlito syrichta | reverse complement strand
GCCCTTGTTGATGAGGTGTGCCCTCCCTCCCCTGGCAGTTTCCCTCAACTGCCAATCCCTGTCTTATAGTATTATGATAATTGTTCAAGGTCTGCTTATGAGACTTCCACATCAATGGTTCTCAGATTCACAGATTCAATCTGAGAACATATGGTACTCTATATTGTGTTTTTAAAAGTACTATCTAATCCTTGAACTGTCACTATACTCTGGGTTATAGATTGAATGGAAGATCCTGGTTAATCCTGCAAATTGGTTAAGTTTTAGTTGATTACATAGGATCTATTGAGAATTTTTATTGTAGCACATTTGTTACATTGAAATGTAATCATTTGTATGCATTTTCTACTAATTCTTCAGGGCAGGAACTTTGTTTAAAGAGTAGATTCTTAGTGGAAATCTGGCATAGGAATGGATGGCTAGATGGGTGAATGGCAATCACACCTATTTCTTCTATACCTTCATATGTTTCCCTCCTCTTAAAAATAATTTTCGGAGGAGACGGGGCAAGATGGCGACGGCATAGGTGAACTTGTGAGATTCTCTGAACGT
>NW_007035825.1:0-3270 GCF_000164805.1 Carlito syrichta | reverse complement strand
TAGCTACCCAACTGGCTAGCCAGCTGACTAAACTAGGTGATTTAACTAACTAGCCTTCTGCTTAGCCAGGTGACTAAATTAGTAAGCTTTCTAGCTAGCCAACTGGTTAGCCAGCTGACTTAACTAGGTGATTTAACTAGCTAGACAATGGGCTAGACAGCTGACTTAACTATCTAGCTACCTAACTACCCATCTCTCTAGTCAGCTGACTTAACTAGGTAACTTAACTAGTTAGCCTACTGTCAAGCAGGCTGACTCAACTGCCTAGGTACCTTGCTAGCCAACTGGATAGCCAGCTGACTTCACTAGCTAGCTAGCTATGTATCCCGCTGGCTTGCCTGCTGACTTATCTACCTAGGTAGCTAGGTAACCAGCTGACTAGTGAGCTGACTTAAATAGGTTACTTAACTAGCTCTCTAACTAGCTAGTCAGCTGAATTAACTAGGTAGTGACCCAGCCAGGCAGCTGGCTATCCAGCTGTCTTAACTTGCTGATTTAACTAGATAGCAAACTGACTTAACTAGCTGACTTTAGCAGCTAGCTACCTAGCTAGCCAGCTGGTTTATCTAGCTGACTTAACTATCTACCTAACTAGCTAGTTATCTAGCTAGCCAGCTTACTTAACTAGCTGACATCTCTAGCTAGCCATGTGGCTAGCCCACTGGCTTAACTAGATAGCTACCTACGTATCCCACTGGCTTACCAGATGATTTAACTACCTAGCTAAGAAGTTGGCTAGCAAGCTGAGTTAGCTAGGTGACTTAACTAGCTAGCCATCTTGCTAGCCAGTTGACTTAACTAGCTAGATACCCAGCTAGGCAGTTGGCTAGCCAGATGACTTAACTAGCTGACTTACCTAGCTAGCCAGCTGACTTAACTAGATGACTTAACAAGCTAGCTCACTAGCTAGCCTGGAGAATTTACTAGCTGAAATAACTAGATAGCTATCTAGCTAGATATCTTACTAGAAAACCAACTTAACTAGCTGACTTAACAAGTTAGCTAGCTGACATAACTAGCTGACTTAACTAGTTAGCTACCTAGCTAGCCAGGTGACTTAACTAGCTTCCTACATAGCTAGCCAGCTGGCTAGCCAGCTGACATAACTAGTAGACTTAACTTGCTGGCCAGCTGGATTAACTAGTTAGAAACCTGGTTAGCCAGCAGACAACTAGTTCTCTACATAGCTAGCTGGCTAGCTAGGTGACTTAGCTAGATGACTTAATTAGGTAGCCCCTGGCTACGCAACTAACTTATCTAGCTGCTACCTAGCTAGCTAGCTGGCTACCCAGCTGACTTAACTAGCTGACTCAAATAGCTGGCCTGTTTGATAGTCAGCTGAATTAACTATCTTGCTATATAGCTAGCCAGGTGGCTAGCCAGCTGATTTAACTACTTGACTTAAGTAGCTAGCCAGTTGTCTAGCCAGCTCACTTAATTAGGAAGCTACATAGCCAGTCAGCTGGCTAGACAGCTGACGTAACTAGGTTACTTAAATAGCTAGGCAGCTGGCTAGACAGCTGAATTAACTACCTAGCTACCTAGCTAGCAAGCTGTCATGCCAGCTGACTTAACTAGGTGACTTAACTAGATAGCCAACTGGCTATCAGGTTGACCTAATTGCAAAGTGACCTAGCTAGCCAGATGGATAGCCAGCTAACTTAACTAGCTAACTACATACGTAGGCCACTGGCTTGTCAGCTGACTTACCTAACTAGCTACCTAGTTAACCAACAGGCTAGTGAGCTGACTTAACTAGGTTGTTTAACTAGCTAGCTAACTGGCTAGCCAGCTGACTTAACTATCTAGCTCCCTAGCTAGCCAGCTGGCTAGCCATCTGTCTTAACTCGCTGACTTAACTAGCTAGCAAGCTGACTTAACTAGTTGACTTAACCAGGTATCTACCTAGCTTTCCAGCTGGCTTAACTACCTGATATAACTAACTTGTCAGATGGCTAGCCATCTGACTTAACTAGCTTTTTAACTAAATAACCAGCTGGATTGCCAACTGACAATTATTTGACTTAACTAGCTAGCTAGCTGGTTTCCAGCTGACTTGTCTATCTGACTTAACCAACTACCTACATAGCCAGATGGCTAGCCAGCTGACTTACCTAGGTGACTTAAGCTAGCAACCTGACTAACTAGCTCACATAAATAGCTAGCTACCTACCTAGCAAGCAAGCTAGCCAGTAGAATTAACTAGGTGCATTGAACAGCTAGCCTGCTGGCTAGCAAGCTGACTTATCCAGCTATCTACCTACGTAGCCAGATGGCTAGACAGCTGACTAAACTAGCTGACTTCACCAGCTAGCCAGTTGTATAGTCAGCTGATTTAACTCGCAGACATCACTAGCTAGCCAGGTAGCTATCTAGCTGACTTAATTATCTAGTTACCTATCTTGTCAATTGGTTTGCCAGTTCTATTAGCTAGCTGAATTAACCAACTAACAAGTTAGCTAGCCAACTGACTTTACTAGCTTGTTACCTAAACAGCCAGCTGCTTTAGATGGTTAGCTAAATAGCTAGCTTCCTAGCTCACCAGATAACTTAGATAATTAGCTGGCTAGCAAGCTAGCTGATTTAACCAGCTAGCTGACAAATTAGCTTACTTGTTATCTAATGTGCTAGCTAGGTGACTTAATTATCTGACTTAATTCGTTATCTAACAAGCTAGCTAGCTGACACAACCAGCTGACTTAACTCATTAGCTAACTAGCTAGCTAGCTGACTCATCCACCTGACTTAACTCATTATCTAACTACCGAGCTAGCCTACTTATACAGCTGAGTCAACCCGTTTGCTATCTAGTTAGCTAGCTTACTCAACCAGCTGATTTAACCCATTAGTAAACTAGCAAACTACCTGACTCAACCTGCTGACATACCCTCTTAGCACACTTGCTAGTTAGCTGTAGTAACCAGCTGACTAATTTAGAAAGCTGACTTAACTAACTGACTTAACTAGCTGACTATACTATTTAGCTAGTTGACTTAACTGGCTGAGTTAATTAGTTAGCTAGCTGACTTAACTACCTGAATGAAATAGTTAGCTAACTATTTAAATAACTGAATAACTAGCTTATTTAATAATTAGCTAACTAGTTAGGTAGCAGACATAAGTAGCTGACTTAAATAGTTAGCTAACTAGTGAGTAGCTGACAGCTGGCTAGCTATTTAGCTAGCTGACTTAACTAGCTGACTTTACTTGGATAACGAGATAGCAAACTGACTTAATGAGTTGTTCAATTAGTTAGCTAACTGTTTTAAC
>NW_007035824.1:0-558 GCF_000164805.1 Carlito syrichta | reverse complement strand
TCTGGCTCACTGCAGCCTCCATCTCCTGGGTTCAGGTGATCCTTCTGCCTCAGTCTCTGGAGTAGCTGGGACTACAGGCATGTGCCAACAAGCCTGGCTAATTTTTTTTTTTTTTTTTTGAGAGATAAGGTCTTGCTATGTTGCCTAAGTTAGTATCAAACTCCTGGGTTCAAACAACCCTCTTGCCTCGGCCTCCCAAAGTGATGGAATTATAGGTGTGAGTCACTGTACCTGGCCTAAACAAATATCTAAGTTGTGACTATGGTTTATAGGGAGAAGTCTCATTACAATATCAGCAAAATATCATATCAAATATTCTTGCTTGATATGGAGACTTTTAAAACTATAGAAATAGTCCAGGTGTGGTGACTCAGCCTGTAATCCCAGCTTTTTGGCAGGCCGAAGCGAGCGGATTGCCTCAGTCCGCGGGTTTGAGATCAACCTGGACACCTTGGTGAGACCTCGTCTCTACAGTAAAATAAAAAATAGCTGGGCATAGTAGCACGCGTCTGTAGTTCCGGCTACTTGGAAGGCTGAGGCAGAAGGATCGCTGGAGCC
>NW_007035823.1:0-561 GCF_000164805.1 Carlito syrichta | reverse complement strand
GGGTTTGGGGGAGTGGAGGGAAAGGGAAAGGGAAAGAAGAGGAGGAAATACAGGAAATGAGATTGGAAAATGAATAAGGAAGCAAAGGAGAAGAAAGGAAGGGAAGGGGAGAGAAGAGGAGGAAAAGAGAAGGGGGAGGAGATGGCAGTAATGGGTATAAGAGGAAGGAAGGGGAAGGAGTGGAAGAGAAAACAGGGAAGGGAAGGGAAGGGAAAAGAAGGGAAGGGAAGGAAGAACGGGAGGGATGGAAAGAAAAAGAATGAGAAGGGAAGGAAAGGAGAAGAAAGGGAGGGGAAAAGAAGAGTTGGGGTGGAGAGAGGGGGAAGAGAAGAGAAAGAAGGGAAGGGGAGGGAAAGAAGCAGAGGAAAGGGGAAAGGATGGACGAGGAGGGAGGAGAAGAAAAAGGAAGAGAATAAAAGGAAGGAAAGGAGAAGCAGGGAAGGAAAAGGAGAAGAGAAGGGAAGGGAAAGCAAGGGAAGAGAAGGAAGGAGAAGGAAAGAAGCAGAAAGAAAAGAAAAAGGAAGCAAGAAAAGGGAAGGGAAAGAGAAAATAAGGGGGGGG
>NW_007035822.1:0-657 GCF_000164805.1 Carlito syrichta | reverse complement strand
TACCTCACTACCTACCTAACATGCTGAAAAGCGAACAGACTTAGTTATGTGACTTAACTAACTGGCTAGCCAGCTGATTTCAATAGCTAAGTACCCTGCTAGGCTGCGACCTTTCTAGTCAGCTGGCTGGCCAGCTCAATTAACTAGCTGAGTTAATCAGATAGCCAGCTGGTTAGCTAGCTGACTTAACTAGCTAGCTACCTACATAGCTGTCCAGCTAGCCAGCTGACTTAACTAGCTGACTTAACTAACTACCTAGCGGCCATAACTAGCTGACTTATATAGCTATCTTCCTAGTTAGCCAGCAGACTTAACTAGCTAAAACCTTGCTAGTCAGATGGCTTTTTAACTAGCTAACACGTTTCATAGCCGACAGACATAATGAGCTGACTTAACCAGCTAGCCAGCTGGATCACAGCTAACTTAACTAGCTGACATAACTAGCTATCCAGCAGGCTATCCAGCTGACTTAACTCGCTAGCTACCTAGCAGCCAGATGGCTAGTCACTTGAATTAACTAGCTGACTTAACCAACTAGCCAGTTGGCTAGCCAGATGACTCAAGTAGTTGATGTAACTCATTAGCTGGCTGGCTAGCCAGCTGACTTATCTAGCTGACATCACTAGCTAGCCAGGTGGCTAGCCAGCTGTCTTAACA
>NW_007035821.1:25227-31009 GCF_000164805.1 Carlito syrichta | reverse complement strand
TCTTGAGTTGGAGTCTCACTCGGTTGCCCAGACTGGAGTGCAGTGACCACTTCCGGCCACCGCAGCCTCGACCTGCTGGGCTCCGGCAATCCTTCCACCTCAGCCTTCCAAGTAGCCGGAACTACAGGCATGCGCTACCACGCCCGGCTGATTTTTTGATTTATTGTAGAGATGAGGTCTCACTGCCCAGGCGGGTCTCGAACCCGCGGGCTCAGGCAATCCACTCACCTCAACCTCCCAAAGGCGCGGGATTACAGGCTGAGCCACCGAGCCTGGCATGTATACACATTTTAAGAGATGCTATCTATGTATTACTTTTAGAAGCTGAATTGTATTACAGTAGCAATGTGTAACTGCAGAAGTCAAACATGATTTGTCTTCATTTTTTGTTATTGGCCTATCTTGAGTATTACAAACTTAATGCAGTTTTTTCCTTTCTTAAAATATGTACACATATTTTTGGCACCCTCTGTGTGTGTATGTGTACACGTGCGTGTGAACACACACGCACACACACACACCCCTTTTTAACATAGAGTTCTTAAAACCTTTGTGGATAGAAGTAACATTTCTTGGCACAGAGTTCCTAAGACCTTTGTAATTTCCTGAGTGATAGGAGTGTCTGAGACAGAACCCTTAAATCCCTTGGAATTTCTTGGTGATAGGTATGTCTTTTGTCCTAATGAGGCAACTCTTGGTGGGCTCCTGGATAACCTCAGGGTGGGGGCTGGTTGCCAGGGGGACGGACTGTGTGATTAGAAGGTTAGAACTTTCAGTCCTAACCCTTGACCTCTAGGGAGGGGAGAGGGGCTGAAAGCTGAGTCGATTGTCAATGGCCAGTGATATAGTCAATCATGTTTATGTAGTGAAGCTTCCATAAAATCCCCAAAACTCATGAACTTGGTCAATACTGGGGCTCAAATTATAATTATACCTGGAGCTTGGCTCAGTGGCTCAGCCTGTAATCCTGCACTTTAGGAGGCTGAGGCGAGTGGATTGCCTGAGCCCGCGGGATCGAGACCCGCCTGGGCAACTTGGTGAGACCGCATCTCTACAATAAAATCAAAAAATGAGCCGGGCGTGGTAGCACGCGCCTATAGTTCCAGCAACTTGGAAGGCTGAGGCGGAAGGATCGCCGGAGCCCAGCAGGTCGAGGCTGCGGTGGTCGGGCGCGGCCACTGCCCTCCAGTCTGGGTGACAGAGTGAGACTCCAACTCAAAAAAAAAAAATTATACCTGGGGACTCCACTAAATTTAAACACTCTGCCCCATAGTATTGAGAAAGTAACTAAATATAAAATAGAGAAAACATAGGTATGCCTCACTTCAGCTGCATCTTTGACTCAATTTTCCCCAGCCATATACCCATTGCTGTAAAATATTTTTATATTGGACATAGATGCTCTGACGCAATAAGTAATGCATTACAATTAGGCCACTGCTTTGTTGCGCCCTGGTGTGTCCACATGGCTTTGTGAGCTATGGTCACCATGTTTTCTTAGCTTTGGCACCCCCCTACCTTGGAGAGGTGAATCTCTCTCTCTTTCTCTCTCTCTCTCCCCTCTTTCTAACTTACTTCCTAAATAAACTTTGCTTGAAAACTTTTTTAAAAATTAAAGTAAGTTTTTGGCACTTACAAACTGACTTGATAAATGGGACCTATGAATCCCCAGTTAAGGTAGCTAATATGGCCCACTGTAAGTTAAGGCAGGGCCTCGAGGATTAAATTTATTATATCAGCCCTAATTAATAAAAGGGCAATTATCTCCACTCTTCTCCATTTAACAGCCCAATTTTTTTCCCTGTTCTCAAATCTTGAGGAAAAAAAAAAGGTTGCCTTATGATGAATGACTGACTACCTTAACACCGTGGTCCCACCTGTGAAGACCTCGACGCCTAATATTATTATTATTATTATTATTATTATTATTTGAGTTGGAGTCTCACTCTGTCGCCCAGACCGGAGTGCAGTGGCCGCTCCCGGCCACCGCAGCCTCGACCTGCTGGGGACTCCGGTGATCCTTCCGTCTCAGCCTTCCAAGTAGCTGGAACTACAGGTGCGCACTACCACGTCCGGCTAATTTTTTATTTATTGTAGAGATGAGGTCTCGCCAAGTTGCCCAGGCGGGTCTCGAACCCGCGGGCTCAGGCCATCCACTCACCTCAGCCTCCCAAAGGCGCGGGATTACAGGCTGAGCCACCGAACCCGGATGCCTAATATTATTAACATGGCTGATTCTATTTAATCAACCACTGATAAATATTTTACTCTCATAGATTGGGCTTCTCTGTGCTTTCCGGTGCTTATTTCAGTGGGCTTAGTTTGCCGCCATCTCTGAAGAGACACAATACACCCATGCTGCCCATTGAGGACCAGGCTACCCATGGGGTCCACGACTGTGTTGTCACCACAAGTAATATTTACAGACAAGATCTTAATGCTGTCCACCTTCTCCAGGAACACAAGTATGACATGACATGAGTAACATCCTCTTCCAAGGAGGGTTAGTTGATATCCTGATTAAAGAATTATAAGTCCAATATCTCTTAGTACCTTTTGGCTTCTGGGGGAAACATATTCCTATTTCCAAATTTTACTTCTAAATTAAAACCAACAGGCAGTCTTATGAGTGCCCTAAAAAAATTCCGTCGGTGTAAAGGCTTCAGTAACCTTTTAAAATGCCTGGGGGCCCCTTGACCTGTTATAATAGCCATTAGTTGACCCAGGTCTCTGATGCAAGATATTGCCTCTGTTGGCCATGTGCGATACCCCATTAAAATAACAAATGGCTGGGCAACTACTGTGCTCTCCTGGACATTGAGGCTCTCATAGACCTTGAGCCTGTGACTTCCACACCCAGCCACTCAGTATGCTTTCGGTCATGGAAACAGCACCCCACAAGCTCAGCACAGCTAGCACTGTCTCCCTAAAATAGAATGGCACCACACTTGAGCCCTCTGGCATATTCCACTTGCAGGAGGAGATGACTTCCACTGTCTCCCATCCCCTGCCAGATGCCAGAGTGCTGGAGGAGGCCATCCCTCCCCCAGACCTCTTGATTATCTGAAAAACCCCTTGAGATAAACCGAGTGAACGGTAGTGGGAGTTCACGGATTATGCAAATGGCACTGCTAGCCATCATATGTGACGGAGCTCCATGGAATATTCCTGCTTTCCATCCCTTAGCCCTGGTGTGTCTAGTAAAGGAAGAGACCCAGAACTACCCACTTGTCCAAACTTCAGGCAGCCATCTGAACTCTAGAAGCCCTTATCCTTAAATTGTCCCATCTTCATATTTATTATAAGTTATTAGGCCATTAGCTAAAAATTGTCCCCTTCAAGGTATACTCTTGTCTCACAGACACCCAAAGTATAAATCAAAATCGCACATCTCGGGTTGTCTCATTGGCTTGAGACTTAGATTTCTGATGGGCTCAAGAAACATCAAAACTTGTAGATTACTTAGCTTTTTCTTCTTCTTAGGGTGGGAGTGACTTTCTCAGTCTAAGTGAAAGCAGAGATCCAATAATTTTTAATAACTTGCAATGGGATTATGATGATCTCAGTTTTTTCCTCTTCTTTCCTCTGTGTACTTTGGTGCTTTGATATCTCAGGTCTAGTTTTTTATTTGGCCCCACATAACACCAAGTCTCATGGATTGCATTTATGTTTTAGTATCCTGAAGTCAATGACATAAGACCAGAGCTAACATCAGGAATTTGAAGTCAAGAAATTTATGAGAAAGGAATATGAAAAATAATTTTTCATTGGGTAGTTTGGAGAAAGTATAACATTATAGAAGGGTACATGCCACTAGATGTTTTCAGTTTTAAAGAAAGTTGAAGAGTAATAGGGAGATATTTTGATATGTGATTTCAATCTTCAGTAGCAAATACACGTGTGTATATAGGAACTTACTAAAACATAGATCTAGTAAGGCCATTAAATATGGCCTTAAATATGTGGCCATTAAATATCAAATATGTGACCACTGCCTTACTAGGCTCTGATGTGGCCATGTGCTCTTTGAGCTATGGCCGTCACCATGTTTCCTAACTTTGGCCTCCTCCCCTCCCTTGGGGAGGTGAATCCCCTCTCTCCCTCTCTCTCCAACTCACTTTCTAAACAAACTATATTCTCCAATAAAAAAAAAAAAAGATAAAAATAAAACATAGGTCTGTTTAGAAGAAGACACAATAGGAGGTTTTCATGGCAGATTAGACAGGGCTGAAGAGGAGATTTGAGCACCGAGAACAGAAGAAACCCACTTGGATGCTAAGTGAGCAGATGAGAGACAGAGGATATGGAAGAGTGGTTAAAAGTTCTGGACAATAGAAAGGGAAGGGTTAACACATACTGAAAGACAGTTCCAGAGGAGGAAAGAGATAGTGATGGGGCAGAGGTGATATTGGTAGAGATGATGGCTAAGCGTGTCCAAAAGGGACAGACCCTGTCAGCATCACGAAGTCAAGGAATTCCAAGAAGGATGAATAAAAAGAAATTCACACCCAGAAACAGCATGGTGAAACTGAAGAACCCTAAAGAAACAGAAGCTACAAGAGAAAAAAGATGAAAGATCCAACAGATTCATCCCAGATTTTCATATAGCAACAGTGAAGCCAGAAGACAACAGCATATCGTTCATATGATGAAAAAAAAAAAACCAAAAAAACTACCAACCTAGAATTCTGTACTCACTGAAAATACTTTCAAGAATTAGAAGTGCTGGGCTCCGTGGCTCAGCCTGTCATCCCGCGCCTTTGGGAGGCTGAGGCGAGTGGATGGCCTGAGCCCGTGGGTTCGAGACCCGCCTGGGCAGCGAGACCTCATCTCGACAATCAATCAGAAAATCAGCCGGGCGTGGTAGCGCAGGCCTGTCATTCCAGCTCCTCGGAAGGCTGAGGCGGAAGGATCGCCGGAGCCCAGCGGGTCGAGGCTGCGGTGGCTGGGAGCGGCCACGGCACTCCAGTCTGGGCGACCGAGTGAGACTCCAACTCAAAAAAAAAAAAAAAAAAAAAAGAATTAGAAGTAAAGATGTTTTGGGGTGAATAAAAACATAATGGTAGCTGTTCTTCCCTAAAGGAATTCTAAAGGATCCCCTTTGGGGGAAAGAGTGAGCCTAAAGGGAAGGTCTGTGTTGCAAAAAAGTATTAAAGATGTGGGCAAATCAAAACATTGTATAAAATCTTGTGGGTTAGGATGAAAAGGTACAATAGTTTATAATATCCCTTCATGGTTTTGGAGGAAGGTAAAGTGTTAAAATTTGGCTTTGAGAAGTATGCAGGCTGTCGTTTCTAGGATAACCACTAAAACCATAGAAACAGAATCTTTAGCTTTCTTTTTCTTTTTAAACAATTTTTAAAGTATTAAAAAATAAAACAAAATTCCCGTGAGGTCATGCAGAATCGTTAGCATCCTCATGAGTACAAGAGCAAACACACCAACAAACAAAAGAGCGCTGAGAAGCCCGTCGCGAAAGCATCTCCTCCGCACCCCACTGCCCACCGGCCCCCGCTTGCACAAGGCCGGGGTGCAGAGTGCCCGGCTGGGCCGACCTGCCCCGGCCCGAGCAGCACCCAGGCCTCTTCCCAGCCTCGGCCGGCGTTGATGACTCGCGGGACGGGGAGCGAGACGAGGCTTCCTTGGGACCCCTGGCATTTCCCCCGGATCGAAGCCTCCACACAGAACCCTAACCCGGCCACCAGACTCCGAACCCCCTTCCGTTCTGCCCGCGCCCGAAGCCCAGCCGCGGCGAGGTCAGCCGACAGCGGGGGCGGCCGGG
>NW_007035821.1:22085-24911 GCF_000164805.1 Carlito syrichta | reverse complement strand
GAGGCCCTCGCGGCCGTCCCCTCCGACTGCGGCTAGAGTTTCTTCCAAGCGACGTCCCTGGCCGGTGCGGTGGCTCCTGCCTGTCATCCCAGCACTCTGGGAGGCCCAGGCGGGAGGACGGCTGGAGCCCAGGCTTCAAGACCAGTCTAGGCATGTAGCGAGACCTCGTCTCTACCAAAGGAAAAAAAAAAAAAATCAGAAAGACAGCCAAGCGTGGAGGCACGCACCGGTAATCCCAGTTACGCGGGAGGTAATCCCAGTTACCCGGGAGGCTGAGCTGGAAGGATCACCGAACCCAGGAGGTCAAGGTTGTGGGGAGCTGTGAGATCGTGCCACTGCTCTGCAGCCTGGGCAACCGAGGGAGACCTCAACTCAGAAAAATATTATATGTATATATAACGCTTTGGTTTAGAGTATCGCCACCTTCTCTGTATTTAAAAAAAAATTTTAAAGGCAATTGCTGCAGTCATCATCATCAAACAGTGTTTGAGTATTTTTATCC
This sequence comes from Carlito syrichta, assembly GCF_000164805.1. Classification (NCBI taxonomy): domain Eukaryota; kingdom Metazoa; phylum Chordata; class Mammalia; order Primates; family Tarsiidae; genus Carlito; species Carlito syrichta. The sequence continues at coordinate 24,409 of NW_007035821.1, read as the reverse complement.
TCCAATGAGATCCCTCCTTCCCCTTGACATGAATCCCTCTTTCCACTCCCGGCCCTTGGCAACCTTTAATCTACTTTCTGTCTTTATTAATTTGTCTTTTGTGGATACTTTATGTAAGTGGATTTATATAATATACAGTCTCTTACGTCTGACTTTTTCTGCTGTTACTTCATGTCTTAGGGGTCCATTCACAACATCGTTTGTTCCTTTTTATTGTTGAATAGTGTTCCTTTGTATAAATAAAACCAAACCTCGTATTTTGTCTATCCATTTATCCCGTGATGGATGAGGACTTCTTTCCATCTTTTGCTTATTAAGAATGATGCCGACCTGCCTCCTGCCCATCACCTGACGTCACTACCGGTGCTCACCTGTCCCCTTTGTGGGATTGTGGTGCAGACAACCTTCCCCCCATCGAAGGGAAAGTTTAAGAGGATTCACTTAGAGCAGCCGTTCGCCATTGCTTTGCTAAGCTATGGTCTGGTCATGTGATCTTTGAGTTATGGCCAGACCGTGTTTTCTTAAGCTTTGGCCCCCTCCCCTATCTTGGGGAGGTGAATCTTCAACTGCTGTGCAATTCTTTGGGTTGTGTGTGTGTGTATATATATGTGTGTATGTATGTGTGTGTGTATACATATATCTGTATATACATATACTATATATATATATTTAGTTGGCGTCTCACTATGTCGCCCAAGCTGAAGTGCAGTGGCACACTCCCGGCCACCGCAGCCTCGACCTGCTGGGTCCAGGCAGTCCTTCCGCCTCAGCCTTGCAAGTAGTCAGAACTACAGGTACCCACTACCACCCAGCTAATTTTTTAATTTATTGTAGGGACGAGGGCTCACCATGTTCCCCAAGTTGGTCTCAAATCCATGGGCTCAGATAATCCTCTCGCCTCGGCCTCCCAAAGTGCTGGGATTGTAGGCTTGAGCCACCACGCCCGGCTGGGATATATATTTTAACTGAACAGCTGCAAAAAATGAGCTAGTGCAGTAGCTCATGCTTGTAATCCCAGCGCTTTGGGAGGCCAGGAGTTCAAGTCCAGTCTGGGCAATAGCGAGACCCTGTCTCAAAAACTAAAAAGAAAAGAAAAAAAGAGGCCAGGCGCGGTGGCTTAAGCCTGTAATCCCAGCACTTTGGGAGGCCCAGGGGAGAGGATTGCCTGAGCCCAGGGGTTCGAGACCAGCCTGGGTAACTTGACCTCGTTTCTACAATTAAAAAAAAAAAGAATAATACTGCTATGCACATTCTTGTACAACTTTTTGTGTGGACATGGACATATGTTTTCTTCCTTCCTTCCTTCCTTCCTTCCTTTCTTTTTTGACAGGGTTTCACTCTGTCATCCAGGCTGGAGTGCAGTGGCACCACCACAGATTATTGCAGCCTTGACCTCCTGGGCTCAAGCGATCTTCCTCCCTCAGCCTCCTGAGTAGCTGGGGTATAGGTGGGCACCCCCATGCCTGGCTAATTGGATATAGATTTTTAGTTCTCTCGGGAGTATGCCTTGGAGTGGAGTTGCTGGGGCAGATGGTAAATCTACGCTTAACCTTTTGAGAAACTGCCACAGCATTTTCCAAAGTATCTGAACCATTTTACATTCCTACCAGCCATGCATGAGAATTCCTGTTTCTTCATACCCTTAATTTTATTTCATTTTAAATGACCAAAATGTAAGCAGTCAGATGTGGTTATTGGCTACTGCATTGGACAAGCAGTATCTAATTAGCATCATATGTATATTTTTTAAAATTGCTCTGGAAAGCGTGGGTGGGGGAAGGGTGGTTGAGGGTAGGGGACTAGTTAGGAGGCATCAGGAACCTGACAATTTTTCTCTACTCCCACCGCACTACCGTCTGCGCAGAAGCGATGCCCACAGCTCTCATCATCATTTCTCCAAATACCCTTGGTGAAGAAACAACAGGTCTTCAGCGAATGGAGGAACCTGGGATTGTTTATCTGCCTAGTTAGGGGTAAAGGCATCGAAAACCCAGTTAGTAAATATCAAGAGGGTAGAATTGGTATTGTGCAACGGTAAAATAGCGAATTAAATGATCACCAGTGGCCACTGGGTATAAAGTGCCCCTGTAAGGCAAGCTTCTGGGGGACAAAATAGACACACAAAAAAGAATGTTAAAAGGAATACAGGAGGACTTGGGGGTTGAGGAGGTCGCTTTCAACAGAATGGCGCAGCTTGGAGGAAAAGGTCCAGTTCAAATCCCTGAATTCTTCACTCAAGGCATGAATTGAAACCCAGACTCAAATCGGGCTCGGTGGCTCAGCCTGTAATCCCGTGCCTTTGGGAGGCCGAGGTGAGTGGATTG
>NW_007035821.1:7490-22065 GCF_000164805.1 Carlito syrichta | reverse complement strand
GCCTGTAATTCCGGCTACTCGGAAGGCTGAGGTGGAAGGATCGCCGGAGCCCAGCCGGTCTAGGCCGCGGTGGCCGGGAGCGGCCACTGCACTCCAGTCTGGGTGAGAGTGAGACTCCAACTCAAAAAAAAAAAAAAAAAGAAACCCAGACTCTTTGTGACTTCATCTCTTGTAGCCTCACGGCTGAGACAGCCAAAGCTGAAAAGCACAGTTAATTTTGGAACTGCCAAACCACAACAGCTGTTGAATTTCTTAGTTTTGCCAGATCGCCTATGTGAAAGTTGGGGTTCTGGTGGGGAAAGAGAGGGGCACTGAGAAATGGGGTGGAGGACTCAACTGCTCCCCTTCCCCTGTTCTCTTGGGGCACCCCTTTCTAGCCAAAGCAGCCCCTTCCTCCGTTCCCTGGCATGGGCATTTCCCCTTTGTCCAGAAAGTTGGGAGTGGCCCGGATCCCCCTGGACCCTTCTGCATTTATGTCTCAGACTGCGAACCCACCCTGGTAAAGGGAGGCCAAGTACATAGCCAAACCTGTCGGAGAAGATCTATACAGCAAACACATGGTTTTGTTAATTTTTATCTGTAAGTGTGAAGACTCTGTGTGGGAGATTCTGAAAGTCCCAAACCAAGAAGAGAACAGGTACTTTCAAATCAGGCTGAATCTATTGATTGGGACGCATTACCCGGGACTTATGGATTCTCAGAACAAATGTAGGAATCTGGGAGAGGTTTGATGGTTCAGTTAGTCGTCTTACACTGAATTTGATGCAGTTTGTGTTAAATGAGATTGAGAAGCCAGAAGTGAGCTGTCTGGGTTTGGGGAATTGGGAGGATATCCTGCAATGGAAACAGTTACTAGTGTGGTTATATGGGTAGCAGAGCCTGAGTGGTAATTGACTGGTTAGATCCCCAAAGATACCACCTTTGGTAGTGGCTGATTGATTATGAAGTCCCGTATTCCAAATAATGAGGCAGCCAGCAGAGACCCTGCACTTGCTTTATTTGTGTAACTGGGAGAAACCCCCAGGGCCACCATCCTAGACAGTCATGGCTGCTGCGTAACCGGGTTCACAGACCCAGATCCCCTTAGAACGACAGAGGCTGGGATCACTTGAGGAAGAATCCTGTAGTAACATCACAAGGAGAGACTGTAAACTTCCCTCTTAGCCTTCCTTCAAAGGGGTGGAATAGCCGTGCGGAAGGATATGTTTAATTTTTATTTTGTCAGATTTCTTTCAGTAAAAGTTGAACATTTTATGTATCTCCACCAGCAATGTGTGGGAATAATTTTTTTCCCAAGTTTTCACCAATAGCTGTTATTCTCTTTTGAAGTTTGTCAATCTGATGGGTATACAGTGGTTTCTTACTGTTACTCCCCCCCATTTTTTCTGAGTTGGGGTCTTACTCTGCCGCCCAGGCTGGAGAGCAGTGGCATGCACGCTCCCAGCCACTGCAGCCTCGACCTGCTGGGCTCAGGCGATCCTTCCGCCTCAGCCTTCCAAGTAGTTGGAACTACAGGTGTGTGCTACCATGCCAGGCTAATTTTTTTTTTTTGTAGAAATGAGATCTTGCCAACTTGCCTGGACTGGTCTTGGCTTCCCAGAGTGCTAGGATGACAGACTGAGCCACCAAGACCGGCCTCTCATTGTTATTTCAATTTGGGTTTCTCTGCCATTAGGTTGAACCACTCTCATATGTTTATTGGCTATATGAATTCCTTTTATACATTGTTTATTCATATCCTCTGCCCATTTTTCTATAGAGCTATCCTTCTTCTCCCCTCTCCCTTCCTCCCTTCCTTCCTTTCTTCCACTATGAGTACATGAGCACCACTAAGTCAGTCTTTAATTTCGAGCAATACATGTATAGGATATATCACAATGCTGGTTACAAACCTACTCAGTCTGGTTTAATAGACAATTGGAGTCTGTGAGAAATACTGTATAAAAGACTATTCTTGACATAACAAAGAACTGTCCTCAAAAACCTTAACTTTACAGATGGACTCAGCGCTATGATCTGAATGTCTCCTCAAAATCCGCATGCTGAAATCCTTACCCCTAAGGTGATGGTATTAGGTGGGGTCTTTGGGAGGTGATTAAGCCATGGTGGTGGAACCCAGCTTTCGTGAATGGGATTATAAAAGAGACCCCAGAGAGACCCTTGCCCTCCACCATGTGAAGACAGCACTGACTATAAGCCGAAAGCAGGCCCTCACAAGACACCAACTCTACCTTGATCTTGGACTTCCTGGACTCCAGAACTATGAGAATAAATTTGTTTGTTGTTTACATGCTACCCAGTTTATGGTATTTTGTTGTAGCAGCCTGAACAGACTAAGGTACTTTGCTTTCTTTTCTTTTCTTTTCTTTTTTTTGTAGCTACCCTTGAACACATTGAGGAAGTTCCTTTTACTACTAGTTTGCTGAGTGCTTTTATCAGGAATGGATGTCAGATTTTATCAAATGCTTTTCCAGAGTCTATGAAGATGATCATGTGGTTTTTCTCCCTTGGTCTGTTGACACAGTAAATTACATTGGTTAATTTTCAAATGTTTAACCAGCTTTGCATTCCTGGGATTAGCTCCCCTTAGTCATGATGTATTATTTTTATATACTGCTAAATTTTAATCGAGATTTTGTTGAGGATTTCTGCATCTGTATTCATTAGGGATACTGGCCTGTAGTTTTCTTGTAAAGTCATCATCTAGTTTTGGTATCAGGATAATTCTAGGCTCATAAATTAAATTGGGAGGTGTTCTTTTTTCTGTGTTCTGGAAGAGTTTGTGTACAATTGGTGTTATTTCTTCCTTAAATGTTTACTAGAATTTACCAGGGAATTATTTAGTCATACTACTGAGCTTAGCTCTTTTGACAGGAAAAACTGGCACTATTAGTGGGAATTCTTACATAGAGGATATTTTAGTGATTTTCCTTTAAAAAGCCAATTGACAATGTTTTATTTTAAGCCCATTATACTAAATTCCCTGTGGCATAAAATATAAAAATTATATGGTTCTTGATCATATTTTTAAAAATATGGTATTCACTCATATCATAAAAGTAGAATTAAATTGTAAAAGCAATGTCTAGGAATGGAAAATGTTACACAGATGCTACTTATAATAATTATTTAGTGACCTAACATTGTGTATCACAAACACAATTTTCTAGATATGTATGTGTATAATATACAGGAAGCGTCAAAAAATACATGCGCATTTTAAAGGGTGTTATCTATGTATTAATTTTTTGTTTTGTTTTGCTTTTTGAGTTGGAGTCTCACTCCGTCTCCCAGACTGGAGTGCAGTGGCATGGTCCTGCCCACCGCAGCCTCGACCTGCTGGGCTCTGGCGAACCTTCTGCCTCAGCCTTCCAAGGAGCTGGAACTACAGGCGTGCACTACCATGCCTGGCTGATTTTTGATTTATCGTAGAGACGAGGTCTCGAACCCGTAGGCTCAGGCAATCCACTCGCCTAGGCCTCCCAAAGTGCTGGGATGACAGGCTGAGCCACCGAGCCCGGCCTGTTTTTGTTTCTTTTTTATCTTTTTAAAATCTTTTCTTTTAAAGATGGGGGGTACAATGCAGGGCTAGGTACACCATGTTGATTATGCAGGCACCCTGTATGACTTTTTGAAGTTGAATTCAACTGTGGTAGCACTATGTAGTATGACTTTCATTTAACTGTGCACCTGCCATTTTCTTTGACTGTGCTGGCTGTCACATGGTGATGCTGGCATTCATTTGATTAACTCCATCTTGTGAGTGAACATTATACTTAAAATGCGCATTCATTTTTGGCACCCCTGTAAACTTTATCTTAAATTTTACTTTTAAATAAGATGCACAACTCAATAGATTCACTAAGACCAGTCAAACTATAGATATCTGGGATTGCAGTTCAAGAATAGTATCATTAAAATAAAAGTTCTAGTGCACCTTTAAGATCACCCACAGTGAAAAACCAGTTTTAACTTCTACAACATTCCTGAGGTTTTGGGTATGATTTGAGTTGGGGGTTGATGCAGATACCAGGATTTACTAGCAACAAACAAACAAAACAACCTCAAGCTGGGTATGGTGGCTCATACCTGTAATCCCAGCACTTTGGGAGGCTGAGTTGGAAGGATCACTTGAGGCCAGGAAGTCGAGACTGCAGTGAGCTATGATTGTGCATTAATTTCTTAAATAAGCAAACAAATAAAAGCCTCAAGGGAAAACTTGTACTTATAACTTTTTTTTTTTTTTTAGAAGCAACTTTGCCAACCAGAAAACAAAACAGCAAAAATAAGAGTTTGGACACAGCAAGCGAACACAGAGTGGCAGCTTACGGTCTCTGCTACTCAGCAAATCCATCCTTCAGTTCCATCACACTGTAGGTGAGTGTTCACTGTCTGGTATTGTTTGCACTACCAGGAGCAGGCCTATGGCACCCTTGGTCCAGGAAGTCTCCCAAATACACATGAGTTCTGTTCTGAGAGTGCATTCTGGAAGTCCAATGTGTTCGCAAGTCTGATAAAGTCAGCCCAGGTACCCAACTAACCCAATGGGCTACATGGTACTGTACTGTAATAGGTCTATAATACTTTTCACACAAATAATACATAAAAAAAACACAAAAAATGAAAACATTTAAAATCTTACAGTGCAGTACTTTGGAAAGTACAGTCGTACAGTCCAGTATAACCACTGGCATCCAGGGACTGGCATCGAGCGAACAGGCTAGAGTTACTGATTGGAGGAGAAGAGGAGGTGGGAGGTGGCAGAGCTCAGGGATCATCAGCAATAGGAGATGGAGAACAAGCTGCCGTTTCATTTATGCCTGACGATGGCACAGGTTCTGGTTCCTTGCTGGAAAAACGCACGTTTGCACCTTAGAGAGTTTACGATGTGAAGGTTCGCAAGTAGAGGACTTGTATTTATAGGAACACAAAAGTTGCTCCTGGTTGGACTTTATGGGGGAGGTTAGGGTGAAATCACAGAACTTTCTGATGCATCTAACTCTAGGAAGAAGATGGCATAAGAGAGAAGAAATTAACACTGAAGAAAGGTAAGACCCAGTGTTCCTGATTCAATATTACTTTGCTGAACCTCCAGAAAAAGCCTCAAGCTGACCTGGGCTTCCTTTTACATCACCCTTGGAAAACAATTACCATGTGAGAAATGTTTGCACAGCCTTTGAGTTTTTTTTTTTTAAGCCCCATAAATCCATAAATGGTGGCATTTATGACTCTAACTTAATGTGAACTTTCCTTCTAAGAGAATAAGTCCCATACTTAAATATATAAGGCTGTTAGTCCTTCTTAGAACCAGAAATGATAGTGTTATTTGCATACTGCAAAGAGAAACTGGTAAGTTCTTGCTCCCTCCTCCCTTCCCTTCTTCCCTTCCCTTTCTCCTGAGTTTCTATTGTGAGTGGAACATTTCCCAAGCTAGGACGTTTGCATTAAATCATAATGCCAGCCGGGCTTGGTGGCTCAGGCTGTCATCCCGCACTTTGGGAGGCCGAGGTGAGTGGATTGCCTGAGCCCGCAAGTTCGAGACTTGCCTGGGCAACTTGGCGAGACCTCATCTCTACAATAAATCAAAAATTAGCCAGGTGTGGTAGTGCGCGCCTGTAGTTCCAGCTACTCGGAAGGCTGAGGCGGAAGGATTGCCAGAGCCCAGCAGGTCGAGGCTGCGGTGGCTGGGAGCGGCCATTGCACTCCAGTCTGGGCGACGGAGTGAGACTCCAACTCAAAAAAAAAAAATCATAAAGCATAGGACAAAGTCGTATATAAATTGCATTAAAGCATGCTGATAAATGAAACTGCCAATAAGAAAGTTAAAAACAGAATTGGCTGCCACTTGAAATGCTACTTTGTGATCTTAGATTCCTGAAGATTTTGTGCTAGTGAGAACTAAGCACTCAACTTTTTTTTTTTTTTTTTTTTTTAGTTGGAGTCTCACTCTGCTGCCCAAGCTGAAGTGCAGTATCATGCTCACAGCCACTGCAGCCTTGACCTCCTGGACTCAGGCAATCCTTCCACCTCAGCCTTCCAAGTAGCTGGAACTACAGGCGCAAGCCACCACGCCCAGCTAATTTTTTGATTTATTGTAGGGATGAGGTCTCACCAAGTTACTCAGGCTGGTTTCAAACCCCTGAGCTCAAGCAATCCTCTCGCCTTGGCCTCCCAAAGTGCTGGGATTACAGGCATGAGTCACCACGCCCAGCTAAGCACTCAATTTTATCCTAGGAATCACTATGTCTGCTTAAAACAAACAATGGAGGGAGGAGGGAATGAGAGAGAGAGAGAGAGAGAGAAATTTACGTGGTACAAACTGCTTAGGGAAACAGAAGTTGGAAAACACTTATTGAGAAACGTTTTACCTATGATTCCTATATCATAAACATACTACAGGATTCTTAAATAACCAGCAAAATTATATTGTGAATGCTGAAAGTATTATCTTAGAGGCATTAATATATAACACCCATGAAGATAGGGTTGAACAATTTATGTTTTTTAAATATAAATTTGTAAATACTCTTTGTGTATTACAGATATTAATCTGTCATCTGAATTGCTGACTTATTCTTTGTCTACTTTGTATTGTTTTGGTAACTTTCCCCCACAAAATGTTACTTTTTAATGTAGTAGAATATTAGTCTAATTTTATTTTTATAGATTTTGGGTTTCTTGTTTTGATTAAAATAGTCTCTTCAGCTTCCAAGTTATACACAAGTCTCCTAATTTTCCTCTAGATTTTCAGGGTTCTTTTAAAAATTTACTTTGTTTTAAAATTTAATGTTGCAAGAAAAGACTCAATTTTATTTTCTGCTATGTAGTCAGTTATGTTATTAAAGAAACCATTCTTTCATATGAATTAAATTCCATCTTTGTTGTGTATTAAAATAATGGGCTCTGTGTCTGGCTTTTCCATTTTGTTTCATGGTTCTATCGTTTATTCTTATGACAACACCATGCTGTTTGGATTGCAGTAGTTTTATAGTATGTTTTAAAATATTACAAAGCAAGCTCCCTCACTATTATTTTTTTCACAATTTTCTACTGTATTCTTAGACATTTGTTTGTCTACATGTCCTTTAAGGTTATTGTGGTCATTTAAAATACTCAACCTTGCTGTGGTTTTAATTAACACAGCATTCAATACATGCATCAATTTTAGGAGACAAGGCATATTTATGTTATAAAAATCTTTATACCCAAGAATTTGGTACATCCTTTCCAGTTTTGTAGATCTTGCTTTATGTCCTTGAATAAAATCTTATAGATTTCCTTACATAAGACATGTTCTTTCTTGTTAAATTTATTCTTAAATATCGTTCCATTTGAGTTTCTACTGTGAATAGAACATTTCTTTCAGTGTCTGTTTCCAGTTGGTTATTTCCAGAATAGGAAAAATATGTGTTTTGAGTTACATCCAGGCACCTAATCAAGGCCTCTCATTAGTATAGTAGATTTTTCCCCTACTAGCATCTGTTGCATTCTCTAGTTATACAATAATTGCACCAGCAAAGATGAAAACATTTAACTTTTATTCATATCAAGTATTTATTTTTGTCTTATTACATTAACTGAAACCCCTGAAACAATGCTGACATAATAATGTCAATCGTGCACCCTGTCTTGGTTTTGATTCTGATAAAAACAGCTTGAGTGTTTGAGAAGTTAGAATGTGTTATGCTGCCGTCTAGTCCTTCATACTATTTTTTAAACTGAGAAACACATTGTGCACATCAAAGTGTGGAAAACACACACACAGAGTAAAGAAGAAGAATAAAAGGATATCCGTGTACCCGCTTCCAAGCTTAGGAAACGAAACATCACATAATCTAGAAACCCCCATCCACACGCTGCTTCTCGGTTGCTCACCCCTCTTTCCCCCATGATAACTGCTACCCTGAATTTTGTATTAACAATTGCTTTGATTTTCTTTATGGTATTATGATACATATATGTATCCTTCATCAAAATATCATGTAGCCTTTTAAAACCCCTATAAATGGAGTCGTACTGCATATTTTCTTCTGGAATTCTTTCTTATCCTCAACATTGCCTCGTTTTTTGATTTTAAGATGTGAAAGATCACACTCCACCATCTTCCACCAGTACTGAAATACTTTCCTTTACTGTCCCATCTCTTCTACAAAGTGTTCAGAAGTGACACCCATCTCTGCTTTCCACGTCCCCTCCTATATGAACACAGAAGAAGTCTGTGTTCATGTTCCCTCCTTCCCACTGGGAGGAACCACTTCCAATACTTCTACGGACATCTCCCAGTCCTGGGAGGATCCTCCCTTTCCTCACATGCCCACAGAGTCCGGTTTCTTCAGTAGACCAGTTTCCTCTCCTTCTGGGTAGTTCTCCAACACCCCTGACTGCTGGGGTTGAGCCCACCCGGCACCACACATGAACCTCCAAATTCTACCACCATCTCCATTTGCGTGGCTCTCACAGTCACACAAAAACCCCCAGGGGTTCAATCCTGTCTGCTAATATTGCCAGTGGACCCTTGATGAGTGTAAACCAGAATCCTGCCAGGATCCCAGCTGTGGTAGGTGGTGTGATTGCTGAAAATATTTGCTTTCCCTCCCTGGGGTGGATCACACCTCCCCTCACTGACATCAGGCTTGAGGTCTGGCTGCCTCTCCCTGATAGTATTTTATATACAAGGGCAACCATGTGACTTGCCTTCACCAATAAAATGTGGATGAAAGGGAAGCCTCAAGAGCCAGCCAGTGGTCCTGCCATCTGTTTCCTCCATTGCCCAGATTGGCGGTGATTGGCAATGTCCCAGACAGGGGCTGCTCCCTCGGTGCAGGTTCCAGAGTGAAGGTGGCATCGGGGAGAGCACAGACATCGAGATAGGCAAGAAGCACGAGTGAGAAATAAACCTTTGCTGTTGTAAACCACCAAGCCTTTAGGATTGTTTGTTATATCAGCACAACCTGACACCTCCTGACTGCTGGACCAACCCTCACGGGCTTGAAGACACTTTGGTCTCAAAGCCAAGTATCAGTTTTTCATCTGTCATCAAGCAAATGGATGCTCCCTAGCCCACCCCCATGACTTCAGAGACCACTCTAGCCAACCCTTGGACTCACCTGACACTGTCAGTGACAACTGCAGCCACAATTCAGGTACTTGCACAGTGACCAACATTACCAACCTCTGCCCCTCTCACTCACTCCTCAGGGAGGAGCGACTTATTGCCTGGGCCCTACTTTCAACACATTGTCCCTAATCCCTGACATGGGGGGTATGGCTCCAGCCTGTACTCTCCTGCTTTACATCTTCTCCTATGTCCCTGTGACAACGGCGGGACTTGGAGAGAGGCCAGTGGCCACCCCCCACCCCGCCACTGACTTTCTATGAATTCCACTATTAGCGTGACCTGGCCTGTGAAGCAAGGTGCCAGGAAGGGGCCCAAAGGTGGGTGTCACTGGCAACTGACCCACCTTCCCCTCCTCGGCCCCCGTTTTCCCACCCCTGCCCCTTCCTTCTCCCCAGCAGCCCTCTTGCCTGTCTTGCGCTCTGGCTGGGACCGTCTTAATCTCTGGAGCCAGCTCTGGGTCTCAGTTGCGTGTGGGCAGCCTACAGTCAGGCTATATCTGACATTATGGCCCCACGTCCCGACCTGAGGTGAACACCGTTTTCCCTTCCGTTCTCTCTAGCACTCCCATGAAGCCCGGACCCCAATGTGGGCGCAGGGCATTCCCGAACAGCAGCCAGGGGACTCCCACTATCTTAGCTTGTCCGTCTCCCCGCCGAGGGGGGCTGGGGCCCCCTTGGCTCTGGAGGCAAGGTGGCCACGGCCCAGTTCAGGGTACAGATGTCACCTTTCCTTTCCCCTTCGGGGCAGACGTTCAAATGGCTGCACTCACAGCCAGGAAGCTGTAAGTGTGTGCCATGGGAGAGATGAGTAATGAACACCATTAATTTCAGGAGTGGGAGAGGTCACTTTTGGATCCCGCAGAACTTCCTGGCAGAAGTAAGAAAGGTGCAGAGCTGTCAAGGGTGGGTAGGGGTTTCACAGGCTGAGAGGAGGAGCGAGAGGAGAGGGCATTCTGGGCATACGAACAGCTCAGGCAAAAACCCAAGGTGGGCACAGCCTGAGACCAGGAGGCCTGGTGGCTGGAGCTGAGGAGGATGTTGGCAGTAGAGGGAGAGGAAATACAAGGGGCAGGTGGGGAGGGATCGGGCTCTGTTCCCCCAGGAGCTTGGTGTTGCTTTCTTACAAGAGGGATACATTCATGTTTGTGTCCGCAACACAGGGACTGGCGTTTTATGCTGCTGGATAGTTTTCTTTTAAAAAAAGATGGGAAACCTCCAGACCTCCAGCTTTGCAGCATCTAATCTAGCCCTGTCCTTGGCCACATGGCTTCATGGTCTCCATGGAGACCTCATTGAAAAACAACAAAATTTTTGGATTTTCTTTTTTTTTTTTTTTTTGAGTTGTGTCTCACTCTATCGTCTGGGCTGGAGTGCGGTGGCACGATCACGGCTCACCCCAGCCTCCACGTCCTGGGTTCAGGAGATCCTTCTGCCTCAGTCTCCCAAGCAGCTGGGACCACAGGCATGTGCCACCATGCCAGGCTCATATTTTTTATTTTCTTGTAGAGATGGAGTCTCAGTACGTTTCCTAGGCTGGTCTTGAGCTCCTGGGCTCAAGCAATCCTCCTGCCTTGGCCTTGCAACGTGTTGGGATGGCAAGCATGAGCCACCACACTCGGCCTGAATTCTTGTTTTTAAAGAGAAATCCCCAGTTGTGGTAAGGCTTGCACTTTGACCTCTGCCTTCCAACACTTCCCCTGAACTCCAGTCCTTCCTTTACTTACCTAGACCCCTCCGTTCCCCCTTCAGGCTCTCTGGCTCCCCACTTCCACCCCCTGACTCTAGTTCCCCTGGAGCAGAGGCACCACCTGCGTGCCCTGTTCTGGCACCAAGGTCACTTCCTGGTCTGAATTCATAGGGCAAAGTCATGTCTTGGCTAAACATAGGCTTCCATGGTGGGCTCTTTTCTCCTATGCAGCAGCCTGCATCGCTCTAGGTTTAAAATTAATTAAAACCACCTTCAAACACAGACTATAATCTTCAAATTGTCAAAGATAAACAAAGCCAGATGCTAGGTTTTTTCTTCCTTCCTTCCTTGCTTTTCTTTCTTTCTTTTAGTTGGAGTCTTACTCTGTCGCCAGGCTGGAGTGCAGTGCACGATCACAGCTCACTGCAACCTTGACCTCCTGAGCTCAGGCGATCTTCCCACCTCAGCCTCCTGAGTAGCTGGGACTACAGGTGTGTACCACCCACGCCTGACCACTCTTCTGATTTTTTTGGAGAGATGAGGTCTCACTATGTTGCCTAGGCTGGTCTCAAGCTCCTGGGCTCAAGCAATCCTATTGCCTTGACCTCCCAAAGTGCTAGAATTATGGGCATGAGCCACCACGCCTGGCCTAAAGATTTTTTTTTTTTTTTTAATTTATTTTTTGAGTTGGAGTCTCACTCTGTCACCCAGATGGGGAGTTGCAGTGGCCGCTCCCGGCCACTGCAGCCTCGACCTGCTGGGCTCCGGCGATCCATCCGCCTCAGCTTTCCGAGTAGCTGGAACTACAGACGTGCGCCACCACGCCTGCTAATTTTTGATTTATTGTAGAGATGAGGTCTCACTGCCCAGGAGGGTCTCGAAGAGGTCTTGATTTTAATTAGTAATAATTATTGCAATAGGAAGAGTCTAGCGTGAACAGAACTCACCTTTGATTTGTACAGAGGTGACTGGGGGCCTTAATGAGAGAATGTAGGAATGGGGAGAAGGTGAGTGGTGACTCACAGAGAAGGGAAGTGAAAGGTGTCAAAAAACGGGAAGAGGCGCTGGTGCATGTGAACGTCACTGGGGTTTGCTAACTGGTCCTTACAGGAAGCTAAGCTCCCACCCTCCCGGGGAGCTGAGAGACAGGCTCTATCTTCAGGCACAGGAAATTCTTTGGGCAGCCTTGCACTTTCTCAGGCAAGCACTTCACAGAAGGCTAAGGGCCCCCCAGGGATGTGGCCTTGAGCTGCTAGATACTACTTATTGCTTGTTCGAGTCTTTATAGGCCAAGGCCGAGGCCTAGTCGAGAAAAGGAGGAGCCTGGCTGGAGTTTGGTCAAGGACAGAAACTTTGTGAAAGTGAAATATGAAAACTGCAGATAGGGTATCATTCCTGGCCTTATCCTCCATGCTTCTCAGGGCTAACCTTATCCTGATGTCGGGTAGGTGAGGGGAGCCTTCTTCCAAAGTTCAAATGCACTTGTGCATGAATGCCTGTGCGCGTGCACACACACACACATATACACACACACACACACACACACACACACACACACACCCCTCCATGTGTCCATAGGAAATATATACGTGTGTGTGTTAACAAAAATTATGTCTACTGGTTTCATTTAACAAGACATTCCAGTGTCCACATGATGATACCATTCTTTCTGACTCCAGCACAGTATTCTACAGTTTGACTGTTCCATAGTCTTTCTGGGTTGAAAACCCATTTCCAATTTCCACTGAAATGGCAATAAATAAAGTGTTCGTCCTCGTGGACACTTCCTTGAAGTGCTTCTTGGCCTCATAATTGGAGGACAAAGTGCTGGGTCCTAACCTCGACCTGCTGGGCTCCGGCGATCCCAGCCTTCCCAGTAGCAGGAATTACAGGCATGCGCTACCACGCCCAGCTGATTTTTTTATTTATTGTAGAGATGAGGTCTCGCTGCCCAGGCGGGTCTCGAACCCGCGGGCTCAGGCAATCCACTCACCTCAGCCTCCCAAAGGCGCTGGATTACAGGCTGAGCCACTGAGCCCGGCTTCTTTGTATTCTTTTTACAAAGATTTCTATTGCTCAACCAATTTCCCTTTTAAAGCAACCCAAGCCACCCGCACTCCCACCAGCTGGGTAAGAACGTTTATTCTTCACACCTTGGCCAACACTGGCTGGACTCAAATGTCCCAATAGTTGCCAGGAGGCAACGGCTACCTAGGAAGGTCAAAACGTGTGCTAGGTCAAAAGTAGTATTTCTGTTGGTCTCCTTTGGCCAGCTTATCTGTATTTCCCTTCCCGAGGCCTGGTTGGACCCTTGAGAAATGACTTCGGACTGAATACCGTTTGACTCCCAAGGCTTTGTCTGGTGGCTGTGTCCTGCGGGTGGCAGGACGGACAGAGGAAAAACTAAGGGGTAGAGGAGGGCTGAAGGACAGCAGCGTCCTACCCTCTCCCCAGTTAGAGCAACTGAAACTAAGGACAGGCTGCCAGAGCTGGCCCAGACTCCAGAGTCCAAGGCTGGGGCCGAGTGTACTCCCCATGGAGGGCAGAGGGAGGAAGGGCTGCTCCATTATGGGCCAGGCGGGCCGTGGGGCTGGGCCACCGGCAGCTGTCCCCTCCTGACACCTCCTGGGCTTACCCTGAAGTCCGGATGTGGGGAGAAGGGGGGGAAAGCGGGGTGAGGCTGGGTGGTGCAAAGGTGAAGCTGTGCTCAGCCGCACACCTGGCAGCCAGATAACAGCACTTCCATTCTGATCTGAGCGCGGCTGTGCGCGCCCCGGGCTGTCTGCCGGCTGGGGTCCCTGTCCCAGCACCTGCTCTGCCCCTAGCCCCTGCCTGCCCTGCCTGCGGGGCCATGCGGCTGCTTGGGCTCCTCGGCCTTCTCTGGATGTTCGGGGTCTCCCCAGGAGCCACAGGTAAGGAGGAGAGGTGGGAGGAGGCGGGAGAGACACTCCTGACGTTTCAGGGCAGGGGCGTGGGGCTCTGAGGCCCAGGGAGCCTGGGGGGGGGCACTTAGAGCTCGGGTGCAGGGAAAACTGGGAAGGCGTGGGGACAAGGACAGCTGGTGCTCTGCTCTCTACCTGCAGCAGAGGGAGGGCGGAGGGTGGAAGCCACTTCTCCCAGGGGAGTGCTCTTCCCGCTTTGACCTCGTTCGCCGCACTGGCCTTTCCCTCTCTGTCCTCCACCTCCCTGAGAGCCCTGGCCTCTGCCCCTGGCCTCCCTCCTCTGGCTTGGACTTCTCTGTCTGAGGTCCCCCCGCGGCCCCTCCCCAGCCCTGCCCTCCACTCTCTCACCTTGCCAGGGCCCATGTATCTGGGCACAGCTGTTGTCAGTGGGGTTCGGGCAGGGAGAAGCCAAAGTCCACTTCGCTCCGAGGGGCGAGTCCAAGACCACGTGTGTGGGGCCCCGGCCTTATCCCTCCCACCCCCAAGGCCCCAGGACGGCCCTGCCCCTTCCTCCTCCATGCTTCACGATGTCTGTTCCTGATGCCCAGTCATAGCCCACCCAGGCCAGAGGCCAGTGGTTCCCTCCGGGGCCACCTCCTGGCTCTAGGGGCTCTAGCCTGGGAATCCTATAGGCTCCTCCACCTCACTTTCCCCACACTAGGCTGAGAAGGGATCCCCACCTGCAGCTCTCAGCAAAAAGATGAGCTATGGCCGAGGTGGAGAGGCCAAAGCCGAGGGGCAGGAGGCCAGGCCCTTCCTCCGGCTCCAGCTGTGGCTGTCTGCTTTCCCCGCCCCTCACCCCTCCCCCCGCCCCGCACAGCCAGTCTGC
>NW_007035821.1:0-7470 GCF_000164805.1 Carlito syrichta | reverse complement strand
AGTCTGCTGGTCCTCAGTCCCGCCATCTGCGAAATGGGCTGATAGCTGCAGAATGAAGGGGTTCGTGCCCGTAAACTAATTGACCCAGTGGCTGGACCAGGCGAGTCATGCTAAATATGCCTACTTTTGTGATGAACACCCACCGCTAAGCTGTAAGGTCTCTGGAACGCATGCCTGCCTGTTGAGGTAGCTCTTTCTGGAAGTTTTCCTGCTCTGTCCTCTCTCAGACTCTCAGTGCGGTCCTCCTTCCACGTTCCTCAGTCTCAGTAAAGTCTGAGATCAGTCTCTTTTTCCCTTCGGTGTCTTCTATGTAGAAACCCCTTGTCTCCTCGTTTCCATGGTGTGCCTGTGCTGGGACTTGGCCGGGTTCGCTGTCTCTCTCTCTCTCTCTCTCTCTCTCTCTCTCTCTCTCTCTCTCTCTCTCTCTCTCTCTCTCTCTCTCTCTCGGAAAAGGAGGGTCAGCCCAGCCAGGGTTGGGAGCAGAGAGTAGGAGTGGAGGGAGGACTCCAGCAGCAGCAGGAGGAGAGGAAGGAGCGGAGGGTGGGAGGGGCATGGGCGCGGAGGGGAGGGGCCCAGACCCCCAGCCAGGCCGAGGGTGAAGGGTCCTCCCGGGGCGTAGATAGACGGTGGGCTCCAGAACTCCCAAGTCTCCAGCTCTAAACTACCTTGCTGGGGCTGTGAGCTGGGACTCAGCCTGCCCTCTGTGATGCGTGTCTGGAAAACGGGGTCGTCAGTAACCTGCGTGGTGTGATGTGACAGGAAGACCCACAGATTCACCGGTGGATTCCTCTGTTCTGCCACCAATGCAGGAACTGTGTCCACGGCCACACCCGTCTCTCACGCGCTTTTTCCCAGGGTGGAAGGAACCCGCGCTGCACTCACTGACTCCCTGAGCCCCAAAGGCATGGCAGGGTGGCCACTGGGTGGCCCCCAGCCCGCTTCTCCCACTCCTGGCCGCAGGGAAAACACACCCACGCCCCTGACCACCTCCCACCATGTGAAACCCATCTCGTCTCCAGTCGGCTCTGACACCTCCACAACCCCACCGTCCAAGTTTGCTTTCAAGGTTGAAACCACTCCACCGACTGTCTTTGTCTATACGGCCACCACTGAGTGCGTGCGTCCAACGAGTTTTATAATCACCACCTCCTACCCCACCACCACCTGTGTGACCGTGACCCAGGTGTCCTTTACCAGCTCCTACACCCCCACCCCCATGACACAGAGGCCAGAGACAACCGTCACCAGTACTCACCCTAGTACCGCTACCCAGAAAGTCACCTCGCCCATGACCTCTTCTCCCTCTACCACCGTGCGGGAAACTCCCACCGCGACGGCTCCACCCCCCTCCTCTGTCTCAGCCGCAGACACAACCCCGCACACCGACACCTCCTCTACAACTGGAACCACAAGGAGGACTCCCCCGACCACGGCATGTGTCCATACGACCAAGCCCCCCACCCCGGGAATGACTCCCACCTCTGCTACTCCTCCTTCTCTAGCTACCACGCACACCTTCTCAAGCACAGCAACTGACAGCACCTTCTCACCCGCCACCAGGAGCACGTCCACCACACCGGCCACGGTCACACCTTCCTTTCCTAAAACCAGCAGCACATTTCAGACAGAGACCTCCGCCACCCCCTCCCCCGCCTCCACCGAGGCTCTAACGCCGCCTACAGCACTTGTCCCTTCTGCTTCTACGGAGGCAACCACTCGACCAGGCGAGCCAATCGTGACAATGACCGTCACGATGAGCTCTGGGAAAACGACCTCCACTCCCGTGAGTGACACTCCCAGGGGAACTCTCACCACGGAAACTACATCCACTTTCCCGGTCACGTCATTAGTCACACTCACCAGTACAGAGATTTCTTCAACCCCCACCATCTCTCCTCCAAAGACCAACAATGTCATAACCACACCCACAAGCACGCGCCTGTCTTCGACACCTTCACACGTCACCTCCACAACTAACACATCCACGCCTGCCCCGGCTACGTCTCCTACAACCTTAAGGACGGTGGAGACATTCACAACTCTCACCATGGCTTCCGCCAGTACAGACAGCCCTACCCCGAACCCAACGACGATTAAGCCCTCATCTGTGGGCGCCACTGGATCACTGACTACAGGGACAAACTTCACCTCAATATCCACAGTCTCCAGGATGTCAGCAACATCCACAAATATCATTTCATCTGATCACACCCTCCAGAACACGGAAGCAACCTCCCTTGTTACCACAACCTCCACTACAGTTCCCACTGTGAGAACTACTCTCACAAGTACTGAAAACAATCCCACAAGTAGCCTCACTCCAGAAATTTCAGCCACATCTGCATTCCCCTCTACAACATCTGCCAGCAGTGACAGGACCACACCCACTGGGAGTATCTCCTTTGTTCCGTCCACCAGTACATACCACTCCACCTCTGGGTCCACTCCTGCACCCACAACCACCACCTCACCCACAACATCCCCAGGGGTGGAACCCTCTTCCTCCACCCTGCCAACCACAGGTACCGGCCAGACGACCTACACCAGCCAGGGGACCACGTCCCCTGAGAAAACCACACTGACTCGTACCACTGAATTTCTCACAGAATCTCTCACCACAGAAATCTCTTCTCCTCCCCACATTACTTCTTCCATCACTGATTCAGCGACTTCGAGGACAACCACCATGGTTTCTCCCACAACCACCCATGCTGTCACATCCCCCACCAATGGGATTCCATCGTCTACAGCGGTCCCAAGTACAGAACTGGCCACCAGTGCTCCCATACACACCACCCCTCTGTCTACCTTGGCGACCACCCTCCCGACCACCCACGCCAGGTCCTCTCCGACATCTGAGACCACCTACCCCCATTCTCCCACGATTTCTGTCACGACATTCACAACTGAGGTGACACGCCCATCCACTATGATAGATACCTCTAGCACCGCCATTTCTCTCACACCCACCTCTCACTCCACATCCACCTCAGAAACAGCCCAGACTCCTACCACCAACTTGGTAACCACCGCCACTGTGACCTCTTCACATGGCACCCCCAGCTTCACCTCTTCAAACACCGACTCCACAGCCAGCACTTCCACAACTGCCGTCACTTCAGTTCCCATGATCTCAAGTACCCTGGTCACCTCCACAACCACGACTCCGACATCACTCATTACACACGTCCCTACCACAACACCAACAACCACAACCCTGTCATCTGTGGGCTCCACTGGTTCACCTGCTACAGTGACGGATCTCACCTCACACACACCGTCCCCAACAAGCCAACAACAGCCACGAATATTGTCTCATCCCACCCCACCGTCCAGAGTACAGAAACAGCCTCCCTCGTTACAACCACTCCGACTGTGAGAACTAATCTCACCAGGACTGAGAACATCCCAACAACTACCCTCACCACAGGCCTTTCAGCCACATATGCATTCCTCTCTTCCACATTTGCCAGCAGTGTCAGGTCCACGCCCACTGAGAGTATCTCCTCTGTTCCACCCACCATAACACCACACTCCACAGCTGGGTCCACCCCGGCACCTACGACCACCACCTCATTCACAACATCCCCAGCGATGGATCCTTCTTCCTCCACTGTAGCAACCACAGGCACCGGCCAGACGACCTTCACCAGCCTGGGGGCCACGTCCCCTGAGAAAACCACACCAACTCCTACCATCGAATTTACCACAGAATCTCTCACCACAGAAATTACTTCTCCTCCCCACATCACTTCTTCCATCACTCCCACCGATCCTGTGACTTCGGGGACAACCACCATGATTTCTCCCACAACCACCCACGCTGTCACATCCCCCAACAATGGGATTCCATCGTCTACAGCGGTCCCAAGTACAGAACCGGTCACCAGTGCTCCCATACACACCACCCCTGTGTCCACCTTGGCGACCACCCTCCCGACCACCCACCCCAGGTCCTCCTCGACATCTGAGACCACCTACCCCCATTCTCCCACGATTTCTGTCGCGACATTCACAACTGAGGTGACAGGCCCCTCCACTATGACAGATACTTCTAGCACCGCCATTTCTCTGACACCCACCTCTCGCTCCCCACCCACTTCAGAAGCAGCCCAGACTCCTACCCCCAGCTTGTTAACAACCGCCACTGTGACCTCTTCACCCAGCACTCCCAGCTTCACCTCTTCAAGCATCAACCCCACAGTCAGCACTTTCACAACTGCTGTCACCTCCGTTCCCATGACCTCCAGTACCCTGGTCACTTCCACAACCACGACTCCGACATCACTCATTACACACATCCCTACCACAACACCAACAACTGTGGACTCCACTAGTTCACCTGCTACAATGAGGGATCTCACCTCCACACACACCATCCCCAGCCAGCGAACAACAGCCACGAATATCGTCTCATCCCACCCCACCATCCAGAGGACAGAAACAACCTCCCTCGTTACCTCCACTCCAACTGTGAGAACTACTCTCACCAGGACTGAGAACATCCCAACAACTACCCTCACCACAGGCCTTTCAGCCACATCTGCCTTCCCCTCTTCCACATCTGCCAGTAGTGTCGGGACCACGCCCACTGAGAATGTCTCCTTTGTTCCACCCACCACAACACCCCATTCCACGCCTGGGCCCACCCCGGCACCCACGACCACCCCCTCATTCACCACATCCCCAGCGACGGAACCTCCTTCCTCCACCGAACCAACCACAAGCACCGACCAGATGACCTTCACCAGCCCGGTTGCCACGTCCCCTGAGAAAACCATACCGACTCCTACCACCGAATTTTCCACAGAATCTCTCACCACAGAAATTACTTCTCCTCCCCGCGTCACTTCTTCCATCACTCTCACCGATCCTGTGACTTCGGGGACAACCACCATGATTTCTCCCGCAAGCACCCACGCTGTCACATCCCCCACCGATGGGATTCCATCCTCTACAGCGGTCCCAAGTACAGAACCGGTCACCAGTGCTCCCATACACACCACCCCTGTGTCCACCTTGGCGACCACCCTCCCGACCACCCACCCCAGGTCCTCCTCGACATCTGAGACCACCTACCCCCATTCTCCCACGATTTCTGTCACGACATTCACAACTGAGGTGACACGTCCCACCACCATGACAGACACATCAAGCACTGCCATTTCTCACACACCCACGTCTCGCTCCACACCCACCTCAGAAGCAGCCGAGACTCCTACCCCCAGCTTGGTAACCACCGCCACTGTGACCTCTTCACACGGCACCCCCAGCTTCACCTCTTCAAACACCGACTCCACAGCCAGCACTTCCACAACTGCCGTCACTTCAGTTCCCATGATCTCAAGTACCCTGGTCACCTCCACAACCACGACTCCGACATCACTCATTACACACAGCCCTAGCACAACACCAACAACTATCTCCCTGTCATCTGTGGGTTCCACTGGTTCACCTGCTACAATGAGGGATCTCACCTCCACACACACCGTCCCCAGCCAGCGAACAACAGCCACGAATATCGTCTCATCCCACCCCACCATCCAGAGGACAGAAACAACCTCCCTCGTTACCTCCACTCCAACTGTGAGAACTACTCTCACCAGGACTGAGAACATCCCAACAACTACTCTCACCACAGGCCTTTCAGCCACATCTGCCTTCCCCTCTTCCACATCTGCCAGCAGTGTCGGGACTACGTCCACTGAGAGTGTCTCCTTTGTTCCACCCACCACAACACCCCACTCCACAGCTGGGTCCACCCTGGCACCCACAACCCTCACCTCATTCACCACATCCCCAGCGAAGGATCCTCCTTCCTCCACTGTAGCAACCACAGGCACCGGCCAGACGACCTTCACCAGCCCAGGTGCCACGTCCCCTGAGAAAACCACACTGACTCCTACCACTGAATTCTTCACAGCATCTCTCATCACAGAAATTTCTTCTCCTCCCCACATCACTTCTTCCATCACTCCCACCGATCAAGTGACTTCAAGGAAAACCACCATGATTTCTCCCACAACCACCCACGCTGTCACATCCCCCACCAATGGGATTCCATTGCCTACAGCGGTCCCAAGTACAGAACTGTCCACCAGTGCTCGCATACACACCACCCCTCTGTCCACCTTGGCGACCACCCTCCCGACCACCCACCCCAGGTCCTCTCCGACATCTGAGACCACCTACCCCCATTCTCCCATGATATCTGTCGTGACATTCACAACTAAGGTGACACGTCCCACCACCATGACAGATACATCAAGCACCGCCATTTCCCTCACACCCACCTCTCCCTCTCTCTCCACCTCGGAAACCGCCAAAACCCCAAGCACAAACTCAGTGACGATGGACACCGTGACCTCCTCACAGGGGAAGCCCAGCTTCACTTCTTCAAACACCGACTCCACAGCCAGCACTTCCACAACTGCCGTCACTTCAGTTCCCATGATCTCAAGTACCCTGGTCACCTCCACAACCACGACTCCGACATCACTCATTACACACAGCCCTAGCACAACACCAACAACTATCTCCCTGTCATCTGTGGGTTCCACTGGTTCACCTGCCACAGTGACGGATCTCACCTCAACACACACCATCACGAACAAGCCAACAACAGCCACGAATATTGTCTCATCCCACCCCACCGTCCAGAGGACAGAAACAACCTCCCTCGCTACCTCCACTCCAACTGTGAGAACTACTCTCACCAGGACTGAGAACATCCCCACAACTACCCTCACCACAGGCCTTTCAGCCACATCTGCCTTCCCCTCTTCCACATCTGCCAGCAGTGTCGGGACCACGCACACTGAGAATGTCTCCTTTGTTCCATCCACCACAACACCCCACTCCACAGCTGGGTCCACCCCAGCACCCACGACCACCGCCTCATCCACCACATCCCCAGCGAAGGATCCTCCTTCCTCCACTGTAGCAACCACAGGCACCGGCCAGACGACCTTCACCAGCCCAGGTGCCACGTCCCCTGAGAAAACCACACTGACTCCTACCACTGAATTCTTCACAGCATCTCTCACCACAGAAATTTCTTCTCCTCCCCACATCACTTCTTCCATCACTCCCACCGATCAAGTGACTTCAAGGAAAACCACCATGTTTTCACACACAAACACCCACACTGTCACATACCCCACCAGTGAGATTCCATCGTCTACAGCGGTCCCAAGTACAGAACCGGCCACCAGTGCTACCATACACACCATCCCTGTGTCAGCCTTGGCGACCACACTCCCGAGCACCCACCCCAGGTCCTCCCCAACATCTGAGACCACCTACCCTCATTCTCCCACGATTTCTGTCACGACATTCACAACTGAGGTGACACGTCCCACCACTATGACAGGCACACCTAGCACCGCCATTTTTCTCACACCCACCTCTGGCTCCCCACCCACCTCAGAAACAACCCAGACTCCTACCCCCAGCTTGGTAACAACCGCC
>NW_007035820.1:0-1244 GCF_000164805.1 Carlito syrichta | reverse complement strand
GTGTGTGTGTGTGTGTGTGTGTGTGTGTGTGTGTGTGTGTGTGTGTAGCCATGAATCCATGTTTTTCACTGAACAACTATTATTATTTTGTGGGTCTGAATGATAGTGAACACAGTCTAATAAAAACTGATCTAAGAAATTAAAAACTTGTAAATAATAAATGAAACACACATTTCCAGTTGAGAAGGGGTAGCTGTGGTTGCAGCATTTATTTCTCTCTGTATTTTCATGGAGGCAATTGTTTTTATTTTATCCTTTCTACATCTTCATGCATTTTTCCTTTCAACAGACTCTACTAGAAATACAGAGAAAAATGTCCTTTACTATTCGAGAGAAGTTATTCACTCTGCTATAAATAAGTACAATAGAGCCTGATACAGGTGTGGTGATGATAAGACATATTAGCTTAGGTTCTCTTGGTAGCAAACAACAAAAACCAAATCAAAGTTGGATGCGTGCAACCCAAGTGCAGAAATAAAATCAGGTTAAGAAAAGATCTACAGTCCCGTAACCCGACACCTGAGCTGTGGCGGTGGCGGCGGCTCCTGCGCTCGGGCTGGGCTGGGCACGGCGCCGCCCGGTTACTCGTGACCAAGCCAGGTGTGCGCGGGTGTCAGTGCTCCCAGGGCTTGGACGCGCCTGATGCGCCTAGCAGACGGGGCAAGATGGCGACGGCATAGGTGAACTTGTGAGATTCTCTGAACGGACCAAGACTGCAAACTGCTGAATAGACAGACTGTAAAACAGAGGGAAAAGTGAACAAAACCAGAAGACCCTCATAAGGAAGAACAGGTCATTGCAGAAGAGAAATAAAAGCAACCCCACCTTCCCTCAAAAACAGAATTGAAGAGGGGGAGGGAAAGGGGTAAAGGGAGAAAAATCTACAGAAATGAAGAAAAACCAAAAGAAGAGTATGGGTCTCTCCCAGACGCCTGGGAGAGCAGACACTGAGAAAATTGACTTTGGAATACAAACAATGCAAAGTCCCCAGAATGAAGGGTCTCAAAATGCAAATGCAGATATCAAAACAATAATGGAGAGACTAAAAAGAATTGAGGAGACACAAGAAGAAACTAGGAAGGAGCTGATATCTGAGATAACAGTAATAAAGAATACTGTGAATGAAATAAATAACAAATTGATAAGCATGGAAAGCAGAATTACCCAAGCAGAAGAAAGAATCTCAGAGCTTGAGGACCAAAATATAGAAATAACCCAAACTCTTAAAAACACAGAAAATAAGG
>NW_007035819.1:0-605 GCF_000164805.1 Carlito syrichta | reverse complement strand
CACCGCAGCCTTGACCCGCTGGGCTCCGGCAATCCTTCCGCCTCAGCCTTCCAAGTAGCTGGAACTCACATGACATCAGAATAAATCCAGATGAATCAAATACTTAGTTGTGGTAAAAGAAGAATTGATTTTTTTAGGGTTATTGTTTATCAAAGAACTTTTAAGGTTTAAACTATACCTGTGAAATTAGAAAGGGAAAGATCAACATATAATTGTAAATGTCCAAAGATATACTTCTGTGCTTTTAAAGAAAAGCATGTCTTATGTGGTGGACACAGCGCACCACATGTGGACTAATGAACTACATACTAAGTTGCTACTCACTTTCTCTTCTGAGTGCCCTGGATCAGGGTATAGCCTGCACATCTGTAAGCATGACCTTGATAAAGGGCCAATGTCTTTGTTCCATAAACTTTCTATTTAAAAGGTCACAAGGATCCAAAAAGAACTCTGGAAAAACAATTTACATAATATGGAAATATATTCAATTATATCACTTAAACATTATTCTCCTACTTAAAAATGCTGACAAAATTTTTACCCATCATAGGCCATGCTAATTTTTTAATGTGCAGTTATGGAACTAGACTGTTCTAATGGACACT
>NW_007035818.1:0-566 GCF_000164805.1 Carlito syrichta | reverse complement strand
GAGAACTAGAGCCACCTGTACTGTCTAGTGCAGTGCTGTACCTCAACACAGTGCCAGAGACTTAGTAGAAAGGAGAGGATGATGGGAAGTGCCCCTCTTTACTTTAGGTATGTCTTTGTACGTGATCACAGGCCTCACCACCTGGTGCACATGCTGAAGTGTCTAGTGCCTGACTGGGTACCCACAAGGCAGATGGCATAGGCCAGTGGGGAGCTCCTGCCTGACAATTATCTTTCCCACTTTGCATGATCTGAGCAAGCCTGCCTCATCTACTCCAATGTCGCCTTCCGAAAAGCCCTTTGGGACTACAGGGGAGCTAGGGATAAGTGTTTCCCGTGATGATGTTAGATTTCTGTTAAGTATTAGTCAAGATGTTTGCTTTTGCCGCCTGGATGATCGGTGGTTCTAAGCTGTAGGGTGGGAGGTGGCAGACAGTGGCTACTCCTGCAGGTTCAAGAGACAACCACTCAGCCTATCTGTGCCTCGAGGAGCCTGGCAGACCTCTCCCTCACTGGCTGTAGAGACACATGCTGTGCACAGCAGGCCCCTGCTCTCCATACCACACG
>NW_007035817.1:0-566 GCF_000164805.1 Carlito syrichta | reverse complement strand
GTTCATGACCATCTTGATTTTAGGGCACCATTGATCTATTAATCTCCATTTGGACTCAGAATTCTAAATGGTTTTTCCCAAATCTTACCATTTTCATCCCAACTACCTAAACATTTCTGTGTAGGATTTAAGTGATATACAGTCATCCACTTACTTTTCAAGATGGACTATTTGTAATTCAGAATTATTGAGAACACATAAACCATTCTGGGCGTTGACTAAATATTTTGCAGACATCACTATATTGACTCTTATGAGGTTCTGTTATTATTTCAATTTTTCAAATAATTAAACTGGCTTAATAACATTTAATTAACATTATTAGATGCTTAATAACGTTCCAAGATTTTTACAACATGTGGGTTGCAAAGGTGAGATTTGCAGTCAGGTCTATAAAGCTTAATAGATTAGATAGCTTAACTAGTCTACTATGTGGTCTCAGTCTTAGGTTTGATTTTGATTTGTCCAGACTCTTGTCTTCAAAAATAAAGCAGCCCTCTCTCAAAACAAAACAAAACAGCAACAACAACAACAAAAATACTGTATGGATCCCCTACTTTCTAAGG
>NW_007035816.1:0-566 GCF_000164805.1 Carlito syrichta | reverse complement strand
TCCTTTAAGCACGCTGTATTGGGTGTAAGCATTTCTGCAGATCTGTTACAATTCAAGAGTTAATCAAGTATACATCCACTACTTTTTAAGTTTAACTATTTATTTGTCTGTATTTTTACAACGCCCGTATCCTAATGAACATCTATCTCTTGCACCTTTGTTTTCACAGTTAAAACTGACAACCAAAGTAGGAACACACAATTTCTAAATGGCATTCTCTTTTAAATGACGAAACCGATTAGTTGCATGTAGGTATGACATTGCCCCTACAACAGCTTAACCGTCTTGTACTTCAAAATCTGCATTTAACTTACCACGTGAAACCGTAGTTCTCACGCTAGAGAAGCTACAAACTTTGAAAATAAAATAATCCTATAAGATGCAGCGGGTTCTTGTTTCACAAAAAACGTAGTTAAAACAACTCAGACGTATTCAGGTCATCCATTTACTGTGCCGTCACGTTCACCTGTGTGAGAATCAATATTCTCTCCCCTTTATTCCAGTAATAAACTCGGGAAGGATGCCTGAATGCACTCGTAACGCCTTTTTTTTTTTCTTTTTCTTTT
>NW_007035815.1:0-568 GCF_000164805.1 Carlito syrichta | reverse complement strand
TTTTTTTTTTTTTTTTTTTTTTTTTTTTTTTTTGAGTCAAGAGTTTCACTCTGTCGCCCAGGCTGGAGTGCAGTGACACATTCATGCCCAGCATCGACCTGTTGGGCTCCGGTGATCCTCTCACCTCAGCCTTCCAAGTAGCCAGAACTATAGGCATACTCTACCACACCCAGTTAATTTTTCATTATTTATTGTAGAGACAAGGTCTCACCAAGTTGCCTGGGCTGGTACCAAACCCACGGATTCAGGCAATTCACTTGCCTTAGCCTCTCAAAGTGCTGGGATTATAGGCTGAGCTGCCAGTTGTTCTCAAGCAAGGTATGTGTGCTGTCTTCCAGAATCAGACTGCCTATTTGCAGCAAGAGAAAACATGTACCTTTGGCACAGGCACATCTTAAAACTCCTTTGTTTATAAATCATTCTTGCTTGCTTTTATTTCTCCAAAAAGTAGAGGGGAGGGGAATTTATGTCTTTGTGAATAGTTGTACCGTGCCCCACAATTCTTTTCTGGGAAAAGTCACCCAATTGTCTGCCTGGGCTTGGCTATAAGCTACAAGCCATAAGAAAA
>NW_007035814.1:0-568 GCF_000164805.1 Carlito syrichta | reverse complement strand
TTTTTTTTTTTTTTTTTTTTTTTAAGTTCATTCAAGACTGGGGCAGCGGGGAGGAGCCGGGCTGGCTTTCCACTCTCCAAGCTTTTTATCCCCTGGGGATTCTGGTGGCATCGCTGTGTTGTGCCTAGTGACCTGTACCGTCCTACGAATGCGGGTCCTTTTCTGGTGGGAAATAAAAACACTTGAGCGAGTCCTAATGAAGCGCGGACCTCGAGAGTCAAGGTTCCCCTGGAAGAGCTCTGACCTCGGAGCCTTGTGGTCAGAGTGAAGACCCAGACCTGCTGCTGACCGGGAGCCTGACAGTCCTTTACTCTGCAGGATGCCTGTCTGGGGAGGTGGCAACAAGTGCGGGGCCTGCGGGCGGACGGTGTACCACGCCGAGGAGGTGCAGTGCGATGGCCGCAGCTTCCACCGCTGCTGCTTCCTGTGCAGTAAGTAGCGCCCCTGCGCGGCCGCGGGCGGGACTAGAAAAGCTCCAGGTTCACGTGCAAGGTTACGCCAACAGAGATGGTTTTGGAAGCGGGAGTGGGATTCACCTGTCTGCCCTCTTAGACGTAAGTGGCGAGCC
>NW_007035813.1:0-651 GCF_000164805.1 Carlito syrichta | reverse complement strand
ACATATATATATATATATATAGAGAGAGAGAGAGAGAGAGAGAGAGAGAGAGAGAGAGAGAGAGCCTGATTACTCTGACTCGGACTGCCAATACTATGTTGAATATGAGTGGTGAAAGTAGACATCCTTGCCTCATTCTAATTCACTCAACTCTTTTTGTTCAGTATGACATTGGTTATGGGTTATGGCCTTTATTATTGAGAAATGATCCCTCTATGCCTATTTTGTTGAGTGTTTTTACTATGAATGGATGCTGGATTTGATCAAATGCATTTTGTGTGTATTAAAATAATGATATGATTTTGATTTTTAATTCTATTTATGCAGTAAATCACACTTATTGACTTGCGTATATTGAGTCATCCTTGCATTCCTGGGATAAAGTTCACTTGGTCATGATGTACTAATATTTTTCTAAAATGTACTATTTAATTCAGTTTTTAAAAATATTTTCTTCACAGTTTTTGCATTTATGTTCATAGCAGAGTTGATCTTTAGTTCTTTTCTTGTTGTGTCTTTTTCTGGTTTTAAAACAGAATTTCACTGGCCTCATAGAGTGTGTTAGAGAGAATTTGCTCCTCTCCATTTTGTGAAATAGCTTCAGTAAAATTTGTAACAATTCTCCTTTGAAGGTCTGATAGAATTCAGCTG
>NW_007035812.1:0-783 GCF_000164805.1 Carlito syrichta | reverse complement strand
TCTCAAACTACAAGAATCAGTGGAGAGAACATCTCAATCTTGTTTTCATCTGCTTTTTCTGCTTCTCAGAAGGGACACAGTTGAACTGATCTCAGCATTCATACGCTCCACGGTTTCTCCCGTGTGTAGGAGCGTGGAGACCAATGTGGGTTATAGTCAGTGCTCTTTCCTTGGTTTTGGTGGTTTGTTTAGGTTGTTTATTTTGTTAAAAATTATGTTAGGAAATATTAATAAATACCTAAATGACTGAATAAATGAAATGTGGAAAGCAAGGATCATAGAGAGGTCTCCATTTTTAAAATCAGCTGCTCTGCTTTGTACCTCTCAGAATGTATGCAGTGGTGCTGATTTAAGGATTCTTTCATAGGTACCAGATGTATGGTTTCCTCTGTAAGCACATGGAGACCGATGTAATTGTCAATGTTCTTGTCATGGTTTGAGTGTTTTTCAGAAGGTATCAATGCATTATTACAAAGTTTGGTATGTAATCAGCGAAGGTCAACTATAACTCAATCTTAAGCATGGGATTGACATAATGCATTATGTTGATTAATTCACATATGAAGCAAAGAGGTAAATTAATAAAAGATATCTAGTGTCTCTGAGAAATACTTTTATAGGCAGATGTTAGAGATATTTAAAAATCTTGTTCTTGGGTTTTTTTACAATTCTTTGTTGTTTACTTATTGATGAATTAATCAATGAACAAGTGAAGACATGAATGAAGGAAAAAAATGTCAAATTTGGGCCAGTGATGAAGTCTGGTGACATACGTGTTTTGGG
>NW_007035811.1:0-758 GCF_000164805.1 Carlito syrichta | reverse complement strand
AAAAACCAAGATTTGTGTCAGTGAAGATTGCTAAACAACAGAATAGCCTATTGAAATAACAGTATAAATAGCTTCCTTGTATGTCCTCATTTGGTTTTACTGAGCAAAGGTAAGAGTACCAATACTCTCCTGCTTCAGGATATTTAAGGTAAATATAAGGGTTATACTATGTGACATATTTAATAAGGTTTTTTTCTTTCTATTTAGTCAATAATAATTAAAGACTTTATCTGTAGAAATAAATCACATGAAACAACAGTAGCAAATCTGAACAAAATTGCTCACTTCCAAGTGCCATTTTACATATCAAGAAGGGTAATCTACTCTCCTCAGCCTCCCAAAGTGCTGGGATTACAGGCATTAGCCACCATGCCTGGCAATAATATTCCAAGTGATACCAAATATCTAGAAACAAATGATCCTTTAATTCTGTAGAGTTGCATCTATGCAGGAGAGATGAGACAATAAACATGCACATTTATACTTTATATTAAGACAAGAGAAGAACAGAAGTCTGGCTATTTCTTGTACTTTTCTAATTTTTTTGAAATGTTAAGAAGGAAATGAAATGGAAAGAATGATTTGGAATGGAAAATGGGGCATAGATTGATTGAGAGTTGTGAAGTTTGGCTTATTTAAGGAAGTAATATAAAGACAAGTTCAATTAATAAAACACCTTTCTGGCCGGGCTCAGTGGCTCAGTCTGTAATCCCAGCACTTTGGGAGGCTGAGGAGAGTAGATTACCTGAGCCTGCGGG
>NW_007035810.1:0-972 GCF_000164805.1 Carlito syrichta | reverse complement strand
GAGAGAAATATAATTGAAAGGAGTGTAGTGGAATGGAATGGAGTCGAATGGAACGGAATGGAATGGAACGGAGAGGAATGGAAAGCAATGGAGTGGATTGAAATGTAATGGAGTGGAGTGAAATGGAATGCAATGAAATTGAGAGGAACGAAATGGAGAGGAAAGGCGTGGAATGGAGTAGAATGGAATGGAATTGAATGGAGAGGATTGGAATGGAAAGCAATATAATAGAAAGGAGTGGAATCAAGAGGAATGGAATGGAATGGAAAGAAATAGACTGGAGAGGAATGGAATGGAATGGAATTAAATGGAAAGGAATGGAATGGAATGGAATGGAATGCAGTGAAGAAGAATTGAATAGAATCTTGAGAAATGAAATGGAATGGAAGGAAATGGAATAGAGAGGAATGGAATGGATGGAATGGAGAGAAATGGAATGGAATCGAATGGAATTGTTTAAAATGGAAGCGAATGGAGAGGACTGGATGGCAATGTAAACGAGTGGAATGGAGAGGAATGGAATGGAGTGGAAACTAATGGAATGGAGAGGAATAGAATAGAATGGAAAGGAAAGAAAAGAAATGGAAGAGAGAGGAATGGAATGAAGATAATGGAATGGAATAAAATCCAGTGGAATGGAATGGAAAAGACAGAAATTGAATGGAAAGGAATGGGGAGGAATGGACTGGAATGGAATGCAGAGGAATGCAATGAAATGGACAGGAATGGAATGGAGAGGACAGGAATGGAATGGAGAGTAATGGCACGGAGAGAAATGGAATGGAATAGAGAGGAATGGAATGGAAGGGGAGGAAAAAGCAAGGAGAGGATTGGAATATAATAGAATGGAGAAGAATGGATTATAGTTGAAGATAACAGAATGGAATAGAGTGGAATGGAGAGGAATTGAACGGAATGGAGTGGAATGGAATGGAATTGAGAGGAATGGAATGCAATAGAGTGAAAGGAAAT
>NW_007035809.1:0-590 GCF_000164805.1 Carlito syrichta | reverse complement strand
CCAACAAAATAGTTTTTTTACACACAAATATTCCTAATGTATTCTTTTTTTTTTTTTAAAAGTTGGAGTCTCACTCTGTCACCCAGACTGGAGTACAGTGGCACGTTCCCAGCCACCACAGCCTCAACCTACTGGACTCCAGAGATTCTTCCACCTCAGCCTTCCAAGTAGCTGAAACTACAACCATGTGCTACTACGCCCAGCTAATTTTGATTAGGGTCTTGAACCCATGGGCTCAGGCAACCCACTTTCCTAGCCTCCGAAAGTGCTGGGATTACAGGCTGAGCCACTGAGCCCGGCCTCTCTCATGTATTTTTTAATTCTGAAGAAAGAGGATGAAGTATGATCCACTCAGCCAGTGTATATACTATTCTTTTGCCAATGATTTGGTATAAGGTTTGGGCTCTAACACAGGCATGTACATTTTTTAGTGCTATACTAACGTCACACAGGGATTTGAGAACATGCTGGACAGCTTAGGTGTGGCTTGTAAATAAATAAATAAATGAATGAATAAATGAATAAACATCCAGACAAGCTAACACCTGCACCTCCAGCAACTTAGTAGGCTGAATCAGGCGGTATATATG
>NW_007035808.1:0-801 GCF_000164805.1 Carlito syrichta | reverse complement strand
CCTTTTTTTTTTTTTTTTTTTTGAGTTGGAGTTGGAGTCTCACTCTGTTGCCCAGGCTAGAGTGCAGTGGCACACTTACAGTCACACAGCCTCGACCTGCTGGGCTCAGGTAATCCTTCTGCCTCAGCCTTCCAAGTAGTTGGAATTACAGGCATGCACCACCATGCCTAGCTAATTTTTTAATTTACTGTAGAGATGAGGTCTCGCCGAGTCTCAAACTGGTCTCAAACCCATGGGCTCAGGCAATCCTCTCGCCTCGGCCTCCCAAAGTCTTGGGATTATAGACATGAGCCACTGTGCACAGCGTACCTTTTAATTTTTTTGTAGAGATGGAGTCTCCCTATGTTGCCCAGGCTGGTCTCAAACTCCTAGCCTCAAGCAATCTCCCTACCCACCCCAGCCTTCCCAAGGTACTGGGATTGCA
Source organism: Carlito syrichta (assembly GCF_000164805.1). Lineage (NCBI taxonomy): Eukaryota > Metazoa > Chordata > Mammalia > Primates > Tarsiidae > Carlito > Carlito syrichta. The sequence goes on along the minus strand of NW_007035808.1, from coordinate 377 downwards.
GGCATAAGGTACCATGCCCATCCCAAATTAATGACCTAAAATAGTTTGTCCAGCCACCATCTTTTTTTGAGATTCAATCTAGGAGTATCTCAAAGCAAAAGTGTCCAAAACAAAAAAAACCCCAACTCATTATTTATTTATTTATTTTTGAGTTGGAGTCTGACTCTGTTTTCCAGACTGGAGTGCACAAGTGCCAGCACTCCCTCCTAAACTCAGTCCCGACCAAAACTAAACCCACAGCCCACACCCTACAAACCCAGTTCAGCCCTGGGCTCACTCTCTTGGTGGGAGCCCCCCCTGCATGGCTCCTGCAGCCAAGGCCAGGCACCTTGCTCCTCCCTGACTCTCTGCCCAGATCGGGGAGAGTGCCCTCCTGG
>NW_007035807.1:0-596 GCF_000164805.1 Carlito syrichta | reverse complement strand
GGGGGGGGGGGGGGGGGAGGAGGAGGAGGAGGAAGAAACAGTGATGCCTTCCTTGGTTAGACTGAAATATAAGATATAATTTTCTCCCAAATTTCTTGTTACTCTCCATTTTTTAAAGGTCCAATAAAAATTCCACTTCCTTAGCACAGAGCCTGGCACATAGTAGGCACTTAATTTTTGAATGAAGGAATGACTGAGTGATTGTTGTTTGGCTGGTGTCTCCAGTAGTCAACTGTGAGCTTGATGAGGAACATGAGTTTTCTTCTTATTTCTTGCTCACCAAAAAATATAGTAAACATGCAATGGATCATTGTTAAACAAATGAATATATATATCCAGGTTTGTGGGTTGCTACTAAACTAATTATAAAATGATCCTCAGTCCCAAACCCGGCTGCTCCCTTAGCAGCATCAACTGCGATTTTCTTAGAAATTGCTAATGGATCCCCAAGGCACCACCTTAGACTTATTGGACTAGAAACTTTAGGGAAGAGTTCTGGATTCTCTATCTGACATGCCCCCGCCCCCATCACTGGCCCAGTGATTCTGATGTTGCCATCCTGACAGAAATCATAGTCCAGCGCTTGAGGTCTACTG
>NW_007035806.1:0-905 GCF_000164805.1 Carlito syrichta | reverse complement strand
TTGTCCTTCTTTATGGCTGCATAATATTCCATTGTGTATATGTATCACATTTTAAAAAATCCAGTCCAGCTTCCATGGGCAGCATGAAAAAACGATTTTCTTGCTGTGCTTTCCCAGAGAGCATTCTCCTCATACATGGCACAAGTATTTTAAGTCACCTCTGCCACCTTTACTCCTCTGTTAACCTCAAACAGAACAATATATTGGAAGTGATTGTTTTTTTCCACATGACACTCCATTTTCTTTAGCTCACAGATAGTACTTTTTTCAAATCTACGAAATGCAAGACATATTCACAAGTACAACACTGTCACTCCAAATGACAAATGATAAACTTCCAACATCACTTTGTTGCTGTCAAAAATAAACGCTACGAATTTATGCATCAGCCTAATATTCTCCAACAAATTATTGGATGTGCTTTCTTTTATTCTAAACTAATTTAATACTTAAAGAAAAATTGCAAAAATAGTATAAAGTGTTCCTTCATATGCAGCATCCACTGTTCCTAATGTTTACAGCTTACCTAACACAGCAAAATTATCAAAAATAGGAAATTAATGTTGAAATATTATTAACTAAATAGAAGAACTTATTTATTTTTTTTTTTATTTTTTTTTTTTTATTTTTTTTCCAATGCAAACACACGAGGGTCTTTATTCAGGCTCGAGTCTGGGCTCACTCATGTTTGAAGCCGATGCAGCAGCTTCAGGGACGAGAGAGAACCCCGACCCAGGCTAACACGCACCTTTTATACATAATTCTGAAGGGGTGGGGTGGCTTTACAAACTTGTGCACACAGGATTGGTTAAAAACTATATGACGCAGTTACAAAGACTTTGATTGGTTGATTTAAGTTCGATTTGCGCGGGCTCAGGCTTAGTTACTTGTGATGGACAAGTAAC
>NW_007035805.1:0-726 GCF_000164805.1 Carlito syrichta | reverse complement strand
GGTGTGATATAATGTACAAAGTCAATGTTTTTGCATTTGGATATGTGCTTGACCTAGTTGTATTTGTTGAAAAGTATGTTTATTCTCTTTGGAGTTGCCTAAGTAGCTTTGTCTAAAATAGAAAGACCAGAATGGATCGGTTTATTTTTGGACTCCCAATTCTGTCCCATTGTTATGTATGTCTATCCTTTGCCAATAATTTATAATCTTGATTACTGTAGCTCTATAGGAAATTTTGAAATTTGGAAGTGAATCTCTAATTTAATTTTTTTCAAGACTTTTTATAGAATTTTAGATTATTTGGGGATTATTGTCATCTTAGCAATGCTATTCCACTCCATTTATTAAAATCTTATTCAATTTACTTTAATACTACCTGTCTTTTTGAAAGAGTTTGTAAAAATTGGTGCTAATTTCTCCTTAAATACCTGGAAAAAGAAAATCAGTGAAGTCTTCTGGGCCTAGGCATATCTTATAAGCATCTATTCAATATCTTACTTGTCATAGGTATATTAAGATTTTCTAAGAGTATTCCTTTATATTAATATTCCTTTATACTTATTTTTCCTCCTCTAAGTGTCCCTTTTATTGTTTCAAGTTTCATTTATTATCTCAGTTATTTGAATCTTTTTATTGATCAATCTTACTAAGGATGTATTAATTTTTTTATTATTATTATTATTTTGAGTTGGAGTCTCACTCTGTCACCCAGGCTGGAGTGCAGTG
>NW_007035804.1:0-1449 GCF_000164805.1 Carlito syrichta | reverse complement strand
TCAAATTACACAGCAAGTAAGAGCCAGGTTTGAACAAGGTTTGCCCAGCTCAATGATCCTGTTTTTTATTGGAGGAGAAATGCAAAAGGGATGAGAAATATAGAGGTAGCCAGAGAATGTGAGTCCTCTGAGGTTAGGCATGTAAGCTTAGTATTATGGTACTCATTAGAGTGTGTTGTTCAATAGGTATTCAATAAATTGTTGTTAAATGAATGAGAAGCGAAGCCATCTTGTCCTACTTCCTGATAAGTGATCAAGGATTGCCTATTTGGGCATTTCTAAGTTCAGTTGGGTCTTTACTGGCACTTAAAAAATATTAGTTACCTAGATCCTTACATGAGAGCTATTAAAAACTATCGTCAGTAGAGAACTTGACAGAACATGTAGACTTTTTCTCCAGGTAACAATTTCCTATGGAAACCCTCTGAAAAGCTAAAGCTATATTAAAATTATCCTTAAAAGGCATTTTCTTCATTGATGTGCAGTGATATCTGAGGATGAGAGACAGAGCTTTCGGATAGGCAAGGAGAGAGAGGATGAGTCTGCTCCAGACATGACTCGCAACACACGGAGACTGTGGTCTCTGACAAGCACCTGGAGAGTGCCTTTCATTGTAATAAACACCCTGTGGTCTGGAGAACAAGAGTACTGGAGGCAAAAGTGGCTTAAAAGAAAAAAATGAATGATCCCAATGGCCTGCTCATTCGGCTGGAACACCGTCCTCCTGTTAAGAAAGAAAAGGAAGACCTGCTGCAGCATTTGAAGACGTTTGGGACAACCATAAGTTAGTGAGGAACTTGGTCTCTAGGAGGAAGTCTGGTGTGATTATAACCTACTTTCCTGTCTTCCATTGTTAGACTTTGGAGGAATTTACTTAATCGTCCCCCACCCTGTTCTGAAGAGAGAGACGAGATCAACGGATCTCACGTAGAGCTACAGTTTTTGAAGGTAGGTAGCTGAATTCATTCACAATAAGGCAAGACAAAAGTTTTACCAGGAGAACAAATCTCCCAAAGGAAACACGTTCCCATTGCTTTACATTTTCCTATTGAGTTCTGCCAATAATGTCCGAGCTACCACAGGTCATCCCAATCAAAGGGCCCTATAACCTTGAGCAAATCACTAGCTCCCTTCGCTTGTTTTCTCATGTTTACGATAAAAGGGCTTACACATCAATCTCCAAATCCCCTTTTTATTGGAATATCGTCTCCTTTATATCCTAGATTCAGTTACCAGGCAAGTTAAACATAGGCTCATCTACCTGTCCATAAGGTCTCCCAAATGTGGTATAGGCAACAATCAATTAGGATAGTAGAAATAAAATACTAACCTATTAACTCGCATATGTTTTAATCCAAAGAGATGGGAAAAAGACTTAGTTTTACTGATCCTTAATATTACGACTGGCAGTGGTGTCCCCACTTGGCTTCTGACAGGACAAGAGTGTCA
>NW_007035803.1:0-673 GCF_000164805.1 Carlito syrichta | reverse complement strand
TGAGCCATTGTGCCCAACTAAAATTGAGTTCTAATCCTAGCTCTATCTGTTCCTAGCTGTGTGACCTTGGACAAATTGCTTAACTGCTCTGGTCCTCAGTTTTGTCATTTATGAAGTTGTCAGACTTAAGAGATGTACACAAAGCACTGAGTGCTCAGGAAATCTTAGCTGTTGCCTTTTAGAGGAGATTTGCAACGGGGTCATGCATGGGAACAGAGGGAAAAGTTCTCAAGGGAGTTCAGACGAATGCTGGTTTTTGAACAAAGGATAGGGTTTAGAAGCAGCAGCGGTGGGGTCTGGCTGCTGCAAGAAATAGGGATTGGAGAATGTCAGACAGGTGGGCCTGCCTTTCAAGGTTCAGGTTCTGGGTATTAGCATGTCTCCTGGAATGACTGAATCAGTTTTCTAATGACCTTTTCATCAAATTCGCAAATATGCGTTCCCTCAAGTGATTCCCCTTGTGCTATTTTAGGAAGACGCCAACCTTCTAAATTGCAGATAACTGCTTCTGAATGTCTACCTTCACACTGCACAGGTGTAGACTGCAGTCATAGAGCTTTCCACTGAGTTGAACAGGTAAGTCATTGAGTCTTCCAGAACAGGACAAGACTCCACCACCCAAGAGTCCACTATCGACTGCTGATGCTACATACTGAGCAGCTTTTATCTCGTG
>NW_007035802.1:0-983 GCF_000164805.1 Carlito syrichta | reverse complement strand
AATGGCTTTTCTAGAAAAGGGCTTCCAAGAACATAAAGGAATTCCTTTCCCTAGGAGGCCCTGTGGAGGGCCCAGCCAGTCTTGAATTCAGCTTATTTCTCAAATCCATTTGATCTGGCATTTTTGTCAACATGGTACGTGTTAAGGCCCACTATGATTTTTTTTCTTTTTCTTGTGAAAGAGGGGCATATTTATTAAAATGCTTCCTCTTCCCCTCCCAGAGCCTCACAGAAATCAAGAAACGATATCCCCAGCTTAAATGTGCAGACTCAAAGATGGAGGTAACAATATTAGGTTGCCATGGTAACTGCTCCGTTAACTTTGCATTGAGCCCCTGGCCGTCCTGAAGCCAGCGTGTGTCAGAATCTTCCATCTTGTTCTAGGCTATGAAAACTGTGATGTTTGTTTAGACAAGGAAGTTTTCGCTAGTCCACATTATATTTTTCAAGAACATATACATTCTTTGTTAAGCCTATCCACATTGTCATTTGTAAATCTACAATAGTCTTTTTTTTCTCAACAGTAACCTTGGTTATTAAACTGCTCCAATAGCCTTCATGATTTGTATTTACTAAATACAACCGCAAAAGTTAATAACAAAGTAGACGCAGAAGCATTTTGTGGTACTTTATTGAAAAATGTCAGTGATATTTCCTACTAGTCAGACCTACATCTTCCAAGAATCACCGTTTAATTACGAGACTCATGACAAAGTAATACCCTTGGCTTATTTTATGTGTGCACACACTCTCACGAGGAGCTGTGAATGAGGTATAGCTAAGTGCAGCATAGCGGTGTGGGTGTCCTTCTCAGGATCCGGTCTCATCGCTGCATGACACATGCTCCTAAATTTGCAAAATTTTAAATAAGGTCAATTGACACCCTGAAGGTTCCCTGAGGACCTGAAGTCCTCACTAAGTGACACAGGGTTGGCAAAAGATGAGCTCACAATTTGAGAGCAGTCTGTTTAGATATATTTTGAT
>NW_007035801.1:0-605 GCF_000164805.1 Carlito syrichta | reverse complement strand
AGATGTGAATGGGTAGTCTTCTAAAATACCAACTGAATAACAACACAGAAACAATGCCAGAACAATGGCAAACACTTTTGTGGTGTGTACTATGAGGCAGGTACTACTGCAAGCACTTCGCTCCATGTTAAATCATTGAATCTTCCTGGCAACGCAATAAAGTAGGTGCCTTTATTTTTTATTTTTATTTTTTTTTAGAATAGAAAATATGGTAACTTGGAGAGAGAGAAAGAGGGATTTCACCTCACCAAAGGAGGGGAAGGGGCCAACACTTAAGAAAATATGGCCCGGTCATAGCTCAAAGAACACATGACCACACCATAGCTTAATAAGTCAATGACCACAATGACTTGACAATGCAATAGGTGCCTTTATTATCCTGAATTTCTTGATGTAGAAATGGAGGTGCAGTAAGTAACTTGTTCAAGATGACAGTTACCAGAGATAGTATTTGAACAAAAGCCATATGAGCCGGCTTTGGTGACTCACGCTAGTAATCCCAGCACTCTGGGAGGCGGAGGTGGGAGGATCACTTGAGACCAGGAGTTCAAGGCCATCCTGAGCAACATAGTGAGACTCTGTCTGTACAAAAAAAAAAATTTTTT
>NW_007035800.1:0-607 GCF_000164805.1 Carlito syrichta | reverse complement strand
TTTTTCTTTTTCGTTCCTTCTTCTTTTTTCTTTCTTTCTTTTTCTTTCTTTCTTTCTTTCTTTCTTTCTTTCTTTCTTTCTGCCTCAATTTTTCTGTTCTGAGTTTCACTCAAATAATCTAACTTCATCTAATTATTTTTATTCAAGTCTGAATTTTTAGTTAACTCAAACTAAGACATAGTTAGTCCAAAATATGTCACTTGGGAGATGGAGAAGTAAGTTTCACTTTCACATAGGGTGATACCTCAGCAAATAACCAAGTATATTGGCCAAGTCTTGAAGGAGACAAAAAGACAACTATGTGCTACCTCAGGGAATAGTATTCAATGTAGAGAAATGTACAAGTACTGAGCTGGTACAAGATCTGAGGTAAGAAGATGACAAAAAGTCCAAAAAGAGGAAAATTGTTAGATCAGAATCAGTAAGGTAGAGAATTATGATATGAGGATATAGAGATGAGGAATTATGGGGTAATGATAAGATCCTATAGATTATTGTCAGTATTTCAGTTCTTACTGAGATTAAGATCAGAATATGTTGGTGAGTATGAAAGATGGGTTGATACTTTATGATTTATTCTGTTTTCAAACTATCATGTGGCTACTTT
>NW_007035799.1:9783-12598 GCF_000164805.1 Carlito syrichta | reverse complement strand
TACAGTGGCCACTCCCGGTCACCACTGCCTCGACTGGCTGGGCTCCAGCGTTCCTTCTGCCTCAGCCTTCCAAGTAGCTGGAACTGCAGGTGTGCACTACAACACCCGGGTAACTTTTTGGTTTATTGTAGAGATGGGGTCTCACCAAGTGCCCGGGTGGGTCTTGAACCCATGGGCTCAGGCAATCCACTCACCTCAGCCTCTGAAAGCGAAGGATTACAAACTGAGCCACCAAGGCTGGCTAAAGTGTTGTTTCTTTACCTTAGGTCCCAGAATGAGAATTATGCAGAGTAGAGCTCGTAACTTACTTATAATTGCAACGGAGTCTCAGAAATAAATCTGTGTTATCTAAAAAAAAAAGAAAAAAGGAAAACTCATCATTGTTTTGATTGGCAATTGCCTGGCAATTGGTGATGCTGACCACTGTTTCATACACTTGTTGGTAGTTGTGTTTATTCATTGAAAAAATAGCATTCTTTTCCTGTTTTTCAGTGAATTGTTTATGACTGTATTATTTTACCTTTAATTTATATGACTTCCTAATAAATTTTGGATATTGACTTATCAAACACATAGCTTGCAAATCCTTTCTCTCCCTATAAGCCTTCTTATTGTTCATTCTGCAGAAGTTTTTTAGTTTGATGTAGTCCAACTTGTTTATGCTTGCTTTTGCGACTACAGTTTTGGTGACATATCAACAAAATCATTTCCAAGACCAATATGTAGAAGGGTTTCCAAACCTTTTTGTAAGATACTTTGTTTTCTGAGTCAGGGTCTCTTTCTGTCACCCAGGCTGCTGTGCAGTGGCACAATCAAGGTTCACAACAGCCTTGAGCTCCTGGGCTCCAGTGATTGTTCCAATCCTCAGCCCCTGAGTAGCTGGGATTACAGGCTGATGCCACCGTGCCCAGAAAATTTTTATTTTGAGGTAATAATGTTTGATATACTCTATTGACTAGGCTTGTCCTGAACTACTAGGCTCAGGTGATCCTCCTGTCTCAGCCTCCACAAAGTTCTGGGATCCCAGACATGAGTCACCACGAATGGCTGACACTGTCTTATTTAATAACGTCCACAATATTTCTGTTGAGTGTAACATGTGACAAGAACTTTTTAATTATTATTTTTGAGTTGGAGTCTCACTCTGTCACCCTGGCTGGAGTGCAGCGGCATGCTCAGAGCCATTGCAGCCTTGACCTGCTGGAGTTAGGTGATCCTTCCTCTCAGCCTTCCAATTATATAGAACTACAGTCATGTGTTATCATGCCTGGTTTATGTTTTAATATATTATAGAGATGAGGTATCATCAAGTTACACAGGCTGGTCTTGAACCCTGAGCATATGCAATTCTCTGACCACAGCCTCCCAAAGTACTGGAATTACAGAACTATTACTAAACTTCCTCTTCCAAGTAACTCTTTTTGATGTTGTACTCACATGGGATTCTGTAAACTCTGACCTGTTTATTGGAGTTCTCAGAAAGGCAATTTTGTCTATATTATGTGAAATTGTTATGTGGATGAAGTTAAGATTTTTGTTTTTTTTAATTAGAAAATAAAGTTTATCTATAAAGGAAATTGTAGAGAGAGACAAAGAAAGAGGAGATTTACCTCCCCTGGTAGGGAAGGAGGTCAAAGCTTAAGAGAATAGGGCCTGGCCATAGCTCACAGAGCACATGGCCACACCATGCCTTAGCAAGGCAATGGAGGACCTGTGATTTTTATTTTTCCTTTTTGCTGATGTCCATGGCATGGTATACTATTATGTTAGATTTGGAAGATATATTCACCTGAGTCTAGCAAGTCAGATAAATTCTTCTTTTCATTTTTTTTGCTCTGACTTCTCATTACAATGGAGACCTTTTTCAAACGAAGAGCACAGGAGCGTTACTGACAAGGTGATATTGGAAAGACATGGAAGATTTGGCTGTAGGAATTCACATTTCATGTAAGATTGGAAAAAAGTGAATGAAGATGAATGATTTTATATTGTAGATAACCATTACAAATATAACAAGTATGGGAAGGTCTTTTATCAACACTCCAACTTATTATCCACCAGAGATTCCAGATTCTATGTTCCAAAAATGGCTTACAAAATTTAATTAATATGGCAAAACATTTGACCATTCCTCAAAATGTTGTCTACAACGGAGAATTGATATTGCATGAAATTGACACAGGTGTAATATATGTGGGAAAGTGTTTGGTAAGTCCTACTGATGTAAAGAATGTGACATAGCCTTTCAATTTTGTTCAGAACATGCTGGATATACATAGATCTACATTGGAGAGACACCATTCAAATGTGAAGAATGTGACAAAGTCTTTAATCAGTACTCATATTTTATTCAAAATAAAAAAATCCATACTGAAAAGAAGCCCTATAAATGTGAAGAATATGGCTAAGCCTTTTCCTCTTATCAAGGATTTGGTGGATATTCAAGGATTCATACTGGAGAGAAGCCCTAAAAATGTAAAGAGTGTGACAAAGCCTTTTCTTTTTGTTTAGAATTTGCTCAACATATCAATTTCACACTGGAGAGAAACCCTACAAATGTCAAAAATGTGGCAAAGACTTTCTCTCTTATTCAGACTTTGCTCAAAAAATGAAAATTCATACTAGAGAGAAACCCTACAAATGTAAAGAATGTGAGAAAGCTTTTCACTCTAAATTATGACTTGATGGACATACGAGAATACCTATTAGAGAGAACCCCTACAAATGTAAACAGTTTGGTAGAGCCTTATCCTACCAAACAAGACGCTGAACATACAATGACCCATATTGGAGAGAAACCCTGTAAAAGGAAAGA
>NW_007035799.1:2640-9672 GCF_000164805.1 Carlito syrichta | reverse complement strand
CACTTCACTGAAACTTGACTAAACATCAGAGAATCCATACTTGAAAGAAACACTGCAATTGTAAAGAATGTGATAAAGTCTTTAAATTGTACTCAAATCTTTTCGGACTTGAGACAACCCATACCAGAGAGACACCCCAACAAAGGTGAATGAAAGGAAAGGTCGACAGTGGGAAATGCATTTTTTTAACTCTTCTTCCTAAATCTTAATACAATGATGAGAAAGTAGAAGCTATGCTTTTGAAGCAATGTACACTTTAGGTAAAATTAACTATGCTGACTTTGTCTTTTCTTTTTATTTATTTTTGAGTTGGAGTCTCACTCTGTCACCCAGACTGGAGTGCAGTGGCATGCTCCTGGCCACCGCAGCCTCGACCTGCTGGGCTCTGGCGATCCTTTTGCCTCAGGCTTACAAGTAGCTGGAACCACAGATGCGCGCTACCACGTCCAGCTAATTTTTTTGATTTATTGTAGAGATGAGGTCACACCAAGTTGCCCAGGCAGGTCTTGAACCCGTGGGCTCAGGTAATCCACTCACCTCAGCCTCCCAAAGCACGGGATTACAGGCTGAGCCACCGAGCCTGGCTGACTTTGTCTTTTCAGAAACAGACTTCCTGGTGCCAGGTATCAGAGGTATCTCATGGTGTCAATCAAGCTTGCCTACAGTAAAGGGAATTTACATGGCCTAAGACATCATATATTCATCAAGGATTGTAAAAGTCATGAAACTTATCATTACAAAAGTTATGACCACTCAGAGGGGAGCAGGTGGAGATTCAATCTTCCAGTAGAACGGGCCCTATTGTACAGGGAAGTCAAACATCCCTCAAAGCTACCCACTGGGAATGCCTAGGAGATAAGGGGGAGTGCACTCTCCATTAGCTCTAAGGAATGTCATTAGGGAAGACATAGGAGAATTAGAATTCTTGTCACACACTTCTCTTGGGGCTATGATAATATGACCTGACATTAATGGGTCTTTGTGTCACAGGATCTCCAAGACATCCACAGGTGGTCGATATGGAAGTCATGGCAGTCACGATACCTGATCACAACATCTCCAAGAAAAGGATTTAAGCCAGGACTCCGGGAGCTACAGGGCCACACTCACCTAGAGTGTAGGCCTGCTACCTGTCTGTGGGGCGTGAACTTTTCTTAAATTAATCTTATCTTCTTTCACCTGTGTGTGTTGCCATTCTTTGCTTTTACTCGATCTCTGGGCTGCCAGCTCTGGCGGTGCTGCCCTTCCCTGTGCCTCTCTCGCTCCATCCATCCGCCCTCATCCTCTCTCCTATCGGGACCCCAACTGTGAAGAATGTGGTGAAGCCTTTCGCTTTCAATACTGGCAGGACACATGTGGAGACACTGGGGAGAAATGCTGCAAACATAAAGAATGCCACAACAGTGTTCGCTCTCAGTCAGGACTTGCTCAACATATGAACATTCATACTGCAAAGAAATCTACAATGTGAGGAATGTGATAAAGCCTTTACTCAGTACTCACGTCTTATTCAACATCAGAGAATCTATACAAGAGATACATTCTAGGAATGTAGAGAGTGTGGGAAATCTTGAGCCATTACTCCAACTTTCTCAACATCAGAGTTAATACTCCATAATGCCCTATACTTGTAAGGATTGGAAAAGCATTTGTCAAAATATAAGCCATAAAAAGCACAGGGAGAGAAGATTTAGATGTAAAGAATAGCCTTGTTGTTGGGTGCAGTGGATCGAGCCTGTAATCCCAGTACTTTGGGAGGCTGAGGTGAGAGGATTGTTTGAGCCCAGGGGTTCAAGACAAGCCTGGGCAACTTGACAAGACCTCATCTCTACAATAAACTAAAAATATTATTGGGGCATGGTAGCACATGCCTGTGGTTCCAACTTCTTGGAAGGCTGAAGTGGAAGGATAACCAGAGCCCAGCAGGTCAACACTGGGGCAGCCATGAGTATGCAAATGCACTCCAGCCTGTGTGAAAGAGTGACTACAACTTAAAAAAAATTTTCTAGAGGTGAGTGGATTGCCTGAGCCCGCGGGTTCAAGACCCACCTGGGCAACTTGGTGAGACCTCATCTCTACAATAAATAAAAAATTAGCCAGGCGTGGTAGCTCATGCCTGTAGTTACAGCTGCTTGGAAGGCTGAGGCGGAAGGATCACCAGAGCCCAGCAGGTCGAGGCTGCAGTGGCTGGGAGCAGCCACTGCACTCCAGTCTGTGTGACAGAGTGAGGGTCCAACACACACACACACACACAAATAATTTCTAAAGGCTTTACTGTGGCTAAAACTTTATTTGACATTAGATAATTTGCATTGGATAGAAGATCTACCACCTAGATATGTTCTAAATTCATGCCTAAGGTGTTTATACTGACAAGTTTACAAATGCCGTATATGTGAAAACTTATATAATCAAAAGTCAAGTTTAAAGAAACATCATAGAATTCAAACTATAAAGCACTTTGGTAGTTATATACTCAGAGACAGTATGTTAATTATTAATCAAAGTCAAAACAACTCAATAAATTATTTGCTTATATGAGTAGGATCAGAAGATTGATTTTTTTCTTTTTTTAGGGAAGCATAAGTATATTCCTTTATATTTTTTGTTTTGTGTTGACATAATTTGAGGATTTTTTAAAAAGAAAATATTGTAACTCAACTCACATGATGGTATGCCTTTGTTCCTAGTGTTTATGTAGAAGCATGTGGTCAGTTGCTGCTACATTATACCTATGACAGTCCCTTTAATACTAGGTGAGAATTATTTATCTAAACTTTTCCGGGGACGATGAAGGACATCAAAATGTAAAATTCATGGTTGGGTACGGTGGTTCCCATCTACAATTCCAGGACTTTGGGAGGCCAAGGTGAGAGGATTGCCTGAGTCCACATGTTTGAAATCAGCCTGATGTGGAGGCATATGCTCGTAGTTCCAGTGACTGGAAGGCTGAGGCAGAAAAATCACCTGAGCCCATCAAGTCGAGCTGTGAGCATGCCACTGCACTCCACCTTGGGCCACAGAGTGAGACTCCTGGTCAAATAAAATTATAAGATGCATTAAAAGATCTCAGTGGGAAAGTTTCTTGTGACTCATGCTGAACAGTATTGTAAGTCCTGCATGAGGTGGGTACTCGAGGTAACAATTTTGTGCACTGAAATATAAAATCAAAGAAACATTGAGTGTTTTAGAAATCACCTGTCTTACCAGTTGCCTACAAAGTAAAAAAATGAGGCCAGGCAATTACTATCATACCTTTATAGTATCAATACTTACGAGCCTTAAGTGTTATTTGACATGATATAGTGATCTCTTGACACACATCAGAGAAAACATCTTTGATATTGTAAGCTTATGTTTAGTAAATAATTAGCTTCAGTTGTGAAAACTGAAGAAAGCTGCACTCACATATGTCATTGTATGAGAACAGAAATGCTTCTTGAAAGTTGGTGATCAGTTTTTACTAGTGAGCATACAGAGACATTCCGAATGCTTATGTAGACTGTGTGAACTTCATTTGTTTTTAATAAAAGGAATTGTTTATAAACAAGAAAGATTGTGCACAGCATAAAGTATTATCCTGCCACTTGTGTCAACCTATCCCATCTTACCCAACATTGTAGCTAAATGATGATCACCATGTACTACTCAGTAACTTATGGAATGATGTCTCACTGATCCTTTTCCCATTTTATATTTTATTTTCTGCTGTTTTGTAATTATTGGGTCATTGTGATAATTGTAATAAAAATGATACAGCAGTATAATCCTAGGACATACCACACTAATCCTGACTGAATACTGTCAAAACAATTTTTTGGCACACATTGTACTTAGCCTACAGTACAGATATAGACCAAGTTTTAATTTACTTTGAATGAAATATGAAATATCACTTTAAGCCGGGTTTGGTGGCTCAGCCTCTAATTCCAGCACTTTGGGAGGCTGAGGTGAGTGGATTGCCTGAGTCCGTGGGTTTGAGACCCGCCTGGGCAACTTGGCGAGACTTCATCTCTACAATAAATCAAAAATTAGCCAGGCGTGGTAGCATGCGCCTGTAGTTCCAGCTACTTGGAGGGCTGAGGTGGAAGGATCGCTGGAGCCCAGCAGCTTGAGGCTGGGCTCCAGTCTGGGTGACAGAGTGAGACTCCAACTCAAAAAAAAAAAAAAAGGAAATATCACTTTAAATTCTTAGAGTAAAAGAACTAGAGAAATGGAAGTTGTGTTTGTGTGTGTGAATATGTGCCTACCTGAAGTAGAAAAGGACATTACTGGAACAAAAATAATATAAAATCTGAAAGTAAATCAGTTCTTGTTGCTTCATTGTGAATTTATTCCATTAAAATCTAATGACTTCTGGTTCAGAATCTCCCTATGGATCACCTCCAATTTTCTTTGCCAATTATTCATGCAAGACCTAATATAACATACGCAGTTTTGGATTCATACAGTGTTCACTATTTAGTCTACTTTGAAATTTTAATAATTTTTTTAGATGAAATTTTCTGGTGTTCAGAAAGCACAATGAAGATGTCATTCATGGCAAGTGTATTTAGTCACATTTCAATGAGTGATTTCCATGTGTTTCTTTTCAACTGGAGAATATCATTGAAGATATTTTTCTGTTATCATTCCTTTCACCTTGTATAATTAGCATACTTGATTTTAGTGATTTTACTGAGCCAATTCATTCAGGTGATAACTTGGAAGAGTTAATAAGTCAAGGGTTGCTTTTACTTGTTTTTTTCTATCAAAGAGAACAGAAACAACAGTTTTGCAAGTATAATAAATGTTCCATAATTAACTATAAATATTTCTCTTAGAGTGAGTTGGTGGCTCTACATAAGAGACTGAAGATACCCAGCGATGAAATGGCATTGATTCTACTAAAGAGTCCATTAACATACTTTCTTAAGTGTATTATAAATTGTATTCTTACAATAATGTAAACAAATTAGCCCAGAAATATAAAATCCAAAAATGCATGTTCTTACATATAATTGATTGTAAATATATGGTACACACAGACATCAAGATGAGAATGGCAACCACTGGGGACTGGCGGAGGGGAAGGAAGGGAGCCTAGCATTGAAAAGCTGCTTATTGAGCACCATCTTTGCAGTTTGGTGATGGGTTTTCTTTTTGATTCAGAGTCTCACTCTATTGTCCAGACTGGACTGCAGGAGCATGCTCACAACTACTGCAGCCTCGATCTGCTGGGCTCAGGAGATCCTTCCACCCCAGCTTTCTAAGTAGCTGGAACTACAGGTATGCGCCACCATGCCCAGCTAATTTTTTTATTTATTGTAGAGTTGAGGTGTCACCAAGTTGACTGACAGAACTGAAACAGTAAATTCACTAGTCAGTATTCTGTCAGAATTGCCATGACAAAGTCCCACGGTCCGACTGACTTAAGCAATGGAAATGTATTCTCCAACATCCCAGAGGCTGGAGGTCTGAGATTAAGATGTCTCAGGTCTGGGTCCTCCTGAGGCCTCAATCCTGGATATTTGGACCCCCCCCCCATGTCCTCATGTAGCCATATTGGTGGACACAGTCACCTTCACTCTCTCTTATTTGTGTCTAAATTTCTTCCTTTTTTTCTTTCCTTTTCTTTTTGATTTTATTTATTTGTATTTATTTATTTCAGATGAAGTCTCACTTTGCTATTTATTTATTTATTTCTTAATGATGAAGCCTCCCTTTGTTGCGCAGGCTGGTCTCCAACTCCTGGTCTCAACTGATCCTCATGTCTTGGCCTCCCATACTGCTGGGATTATAGGCATGTGCAATCTTGCACAGAGCAAAATTTGTTCTACTTATGGAAACAGCAGATTGTAATTAAAACCCACACCCTATTGGACATATTCTAACAACATGGAGTGAAATGCAGTTGAATGGTAAGTCACTGTGGGTTGGGGCCTCAGCATATGCAATTTTGAGGGGAAGAGAACACATTCGGTCCATAACATGACCTCATACGGTTGTTGTAGTGCTAGTTAATATCCACATGGTAAGCAGTCAACAAAAATTAGCACAGATATTATGTCTGTCTTTCTTTGCTTAGAAGCTTTAAAAGTCATGCTGGGCCATAGACAGTGACTCACCTGTAATCCCAGCACTTTGGGGTGCAGAGGCCAGAGGATTACTTCTACCCAGGGACTTGAGAGCATGCTGGGCAGGTTAGTTGTGGTTCATAAATAAATAAATTAATTAATATCCAAGATGGTGCCACTGCACTCCAGCCTGGGAATCAGAGTGACACTTCATCTCATAAACTTTTTTCAATGAAAACAGGAGGAGAGTAGTACACAGAAATAAAGCAGTGACCTGTGAGGACACAGGGAGGAAATAGTATCAACAAGATGAGAAATGCCAAGGCAACCAGATGAGGAGAGACACATGGAGTTAATTCTTCTTCATGGGCCTCAGAAGAAACTTGCCTGTGATTTAACTCACCCGGTTTCTTGCATTTTGTGACAGAAGCCATAGGACGCTTGCACACATTCACTGTCTTTTTCGGTCCTAAATTCATGACGCTGGCACCTGGCTATGCAGCAAGCCTACTATGCCAATTTTAAAAAAGGTTTTTGAGTCAGGATCTCTCTCTGCCACCTAGACTGGAGTGTACTGCCATGGGGACAGCATTCCTGGTATGTCATGTGAAAACCTGGGCAACGGATACTGATTTATCCTGTTACAGTTGATATTGATTTTACTCACCTGGTTAAGGTGCCATATGACATATTTTTCACCATAAATATTTTTTCATTATTATTACATACCTTGGACAGATTTACCAAGGATCATCACGTTTAATCAGGAAGCTTTCCTTTCTTGTCAGATTCTGTGTATTGCCTGGTTTAGAAAATGAAGACTCTCATCTTTGTTTACTTATCAGAGAAACTGAGGTAAACTTAGGCGTGTAACTTGGTGTATATTTCCCAAAGTATTCTCCTTGGCCAGAGTCATTGTCACTTCTAGTAAAATTGTTAATAATTCAGAATGTCAGTGGACAACTCCCTTATTGCT
>NW_007035799.1:0-2111 GCF_000164805.1 Carlito syrichta | reverse complement strand
CAACTTTGGGGGCTGAGGATTTTGACTGCAGGATGTGATTGTGCCACTGCACTCATGGGTGACAGAATGAGATGCCCAAGTCAAAAACAAAATGCAATGCAGATACTCAAGATTTACCACAGATCTCGAGAGGCAGACTCTGCAATTTAACAATGTTCAGAACATTATTGTACATATTCAAACTAGAAGGGGAGCTTCTAATGCTTGTGAGTATTTAACCTGAGCATATATACCACCTGATTCAGCCTACTAAGTTGCTAGAAGTGCAGGTGTTACCTTGTCTGGATATTTATTTATTTATTAACAAGCCACACCTAAGCTGTCCAGAATGTTCTCCAATCCCTGTACGATGTTAATATGGCACTCAAAAATGTACAGGCCTGCGTCAGTTCCCAAATCTTTTACCAAGTCTTTGGCAAAAGAATAGTATATACACTGGCTGAGTGGATCATACATCATCCTCTTTCTTTAGAGTTAAAAAATACATTACAGAGGCCGGGCTCAGTGGCTCAGCCTGTAATCCAAGCACTTTCAGATGCCAAGACGAGTGGGTTGCCTGAGCCTGTGGGTTCAAGACCTGCCTGGGCAACTTGGTGAGACCTCATCTCTACAATACATAAAAAAATAGCTGGGTGTGGTAGTACGTGCCTGTAGTTCCACCTACTTGGAAGGCTGAGGTGGATGGCTCTCTGGAGCCCAGCAGGTTGAGGCTGTGGTGGCTGGGAATGTGCCACTGCACTCCAGTCTGGGTGACAAAGTGAGACTTCAATTCTTAAAAAAAAAATACATTAGGAATATTTCTGTGTAGAATAACAATTTTGTTGGAACATTCCCATTGACAATTCAGCTAGAACTTGTTATTTTCACACTTTTGTTTTACCTAGAGCATATGTCATCTTGGGAAATATGTGCTGTTGTAATTTTCAGGGGCTGTTAACATTTAGGGATGTGCTCAGAGAAGTGGAAATGCCTATATTGTACTCAGCAGATTTTGTAGTGAGATGTGAATTTAGAAAACCACAGAGGGGCAGGAGAATGAGATGGCAATGGAACTGATTGGAGCATGAACATCTCTGTACAGGTAAGGGTGCATGAAGACTAATCTGCCTCTATCTGTGTGTGCCAGTGAGTGACTGAATTTCCAAATGATGGTACATATGGGACCAAGCATCCAAGACCCCCTTTCAGAAGCAACCACAATTTCTCACTTCTGTGACTTCAGCACTGGTTACACACAGAAGCTTCCGCCATTCCCAGAGCACCTCTCAGGAAAAGGCAGCAGAGACCAGCAGCCTCATGACACCTGGCACTTGGCTACACCCTCACCTGTGGCAATGGCTGGGCACTAACAGCAGAGACCAGAAAGAAGCGGGTCAGAGGTCTGAAGTTTAGGCCTGGTTGAGGGTCAGATGATAGTGGATGCCATTGTGATGCCATTTCTCTGTCTTGAGCCTAATGGGAACCTTTGTTAGCTGCCCTGTTTCTGGGCAGCCTGCATCCAGAGACCGAGGGGAGATCTCTTCACCTCTATGGGACCACCGTTGCTAACCCAATAATTCTTTTTTTTTTATTTGGAGTCTCACTCTTGCCCAGACTGGAGTGCAGTGGCCACTCCTGGCCACCACAGTCATGACCTGCTGGGCTCCAGTGATCCTTCTGCCTCAGCCTTTCAAGTAGCAGAAATTACAGGCCCACACTATCATGCCCGGCTGATTTTTTGATTTATTGTAGAGATGAGGTCTCGCTGCCCAGGCAGGTCTCGAACCTGTGGGCTCAGGCAATCCAAACACCTCAGCCTCCCAAAGGCCTGGATTACATGTTGATCCTAAGACTCCGGCTACAATAATACATTTTTTTTTTTGAGTTGGAGTCTCACTCTGTCGTCCAGACTGAAGTGCAGTGGCTACTCCCGGCCACTGCAGCCTCGACCTGCTGGGCTCCAGCGATCCTTGCACCTCTGCCTTCCCAGTAGACAGAATTACAAGGCATGCGCTACCACGCCAGGCTGATTTTTTGATTTATTGTAGAGATGAGGTCTCGCTGCCCAGGCAGGTCTGGAACCTGTGGGCTCAGGCAATCCACTCACCTCAGCCTCCCAAAGGCGCGGGATT
>NW_007035798.1:0-951 GCF_000164805.1 Carlito syrichta | reverse complement strand
GGAGCTCAGCTCCTAGCAGCTGTGGCTAACTCTGCCCAGCAGAGCAAAACAGAGCTGTGTCAAGCGCTATCAGGCAGCTCACGGGACCTCTGCACAGGCTGGACAATTAGGTTTGAAGGCCATGCGGCCAGAAAAGGTGTTCAAAATCACTTTGCAGAACTAGGGGAGACACCTGGAGACCCCCAGTGGGTACTGACGCCTCCATGTGTCCTGCTGACGCCACCCGTGTAAGGCCGTGTCTGCTTGAGCCCAACCCTGGAAGACTCTGGAACCCACACATGGGTGTCCTTGCTGGTGTCCTGTCCTGGTCTCCACACAGTCTCAGACCTGGTGTCCTGTCCTGGTCTCCACACAGTCTCAGGTTGTTTGTGTTACTGGCTCCCATGTGCATTGAATATCTGTTCCCCTGGCTGTAAGGGAGGCTGGGGAAATCTCTGGCATTTTCAGTCTCTTTAAGGGGACAGGATTTCTGCCTTCCTCCAAGATTCATGACATGGGAAAGAAGTATACAAGGATGTTGGGTGGCCAAAGAGAAGTTTTGATTGGAGAGGCAGGTTCGTGTGTGTGTGTGTGTGTGTGTGTGTGTGTGTGTGTGTGTACATATAGCAATAGCTTGCTAGGCTTACTAAAACAAACCGCTGCAAACCAGGTGGCTCTGAATAAAAGAAATGTAGGGCCACCATGCTCTTTCTCTTGGCCTCTGATGATTGTTAGTAGTACTTGGTGACCCTTGGCTTGCAGTGACATCACTATAGTCTCTGCCTCGTCTTCCTGTTTTGTGTTGTATTTTCACACGGTATAGTCCTTTGAGTGTGTGTGTCTTCTTTTGTTTTTTTTGAGTTAGAGTCTCACTCTGTCGCCCAGGCTGGAGTGCAGTGGCACACTCACGGCCACCGCAGCCTTGACCTGCTGGGCTCCGGCGATCCTTCCGCCTCAGCCTTCCGAGTAGAA
>NW_007035797.1:0-749 GCF_000164805.1 Carlito syrichta | reverse complement strand
GTTTTGTTTTAAGGAAAGATTGAGTTCATGGGTATAAAGCTATTTGTAGATTATATAGCGTAAAAGCAATACACAAAAATAAGGTTTTTCAAATCAGTTGTTTAAAAAATAATTTGGTAAGGTACTTGAATTTTTAAATCATAAAGTTTATCCAAAGTTTATGTAGGAACTATAATTGGTCACTGCTACCTCCTCTTGCCTGGATTACCATAATGAATTCCTAAATGGTCTCTCTCTTCTCATTTGTGTCACTCCTGGTTTATCTACCACTCAGCAGTCAGAACCATCCTTTAGAAAACATAAATATAGTATGTGCTCCACTGCTCTCAATTTTCCAATGGTTTCTCATCCTACATAGAAAATTATCCAAAGTTCCTACCATAGCCGACATGGGCCAGAATCTGAGCCCTGCTGGCTCCTCTGAACTTACTTCCTGCCTCTCTCTTTTTAACCCATCATGCTCCACAAACATTGGCTTTCCTGTTATTTTTAAAACACACCAAGAGAATTTATTTTGGCTGTTCCTTCTGCTTAGAATACTCTTTCATCAGATATTCACATGATTCAGGTCTGTGGAGTCATGAAGATGAAGGTGGTACAGGCTCGACCTCACAGCTGTATGGATTCCCTGAAGCTGGGCACTGTGCTTCTGGTAAGGGATACTGTTCTACTTTTTGTGAGGTAAGTATAAGGCAACTTTGTACATTTAAAAAAATTGTTGGCCTCTAGGTGGTCAATTTAGGTGCTAT
>NW_007035796.1:8720-9492 GCF_000164805.1 Carlito syrichta | reverse complement strand
GATTAACAGTAGCAAATATCTGTCTGGGGATGGGAAAACACCTCTTATGAACAGGATGCCTGAATGAAATGTAATTGTACACCTAACCCTTAACTGTATCCCACACAACCATAATAAAAATTATTGATTAATAAGAAAACAACAGATACTAAAATACAAAAAATTAGATAAACATTTTATTATAAAAGTGTGGTTAGTTTAGTTTGTTTGAGGGGGACCAGTTAAGTTTGAATTAGGCCAGCTGGTGTTAAGAGTGTGTAATCATAACAGCAATTGTTTTAATAAAAACTAGTTTAAATTAGCACAGAATAGTAAAGTTAATAATTCATTATGTTCTTTTGGGTTTAGACATTGAGTGATATTACTTCAAGATGATGTACTTATAATACAATTAAGGGCACGCAAAAATTTTGTTTGGGGAACATTAAGCAAAATTAAAAATCCAAAAGACTATTTGTGGTTGTTCTTCCTCATATTTTTCCTCATGTATAAAAACAACTTGCTTGAGAGTGGGGGATATCCTTTGAAAGTGGTGGGTATACCTTGTGCACCTAGACCTCTTCATGTGAAAGGTACATGCTACCTTTTGTATCCTGTGTTGATGCCTTTGCAGAGTTTTGGGATAAAAGCCCTTAGAAAACACTTAATAAACGACTTCTGCTCAACCTTAAACAGGAGTCCACTTTCTTTCTTCCCCCAGTCACCGATGCCATCCTACTTCCAGGAAGCTCTAAACCTTGCAGGAGCAGGATTCCCACAAAGAACCAGTCAC
>NW_007035796.1:6664-8222 GCF_000164805.1 Carlito syrichta | reverse complement strand
AAAGAGAGTGTCACTGGGGCACATCAAAGTAGTAGGCCAGTTACTGGTGCACTCAAATTGAGGAGGACAGATAACTGGGACCTCAATCACAAATGAGGTCCAGTCAATGCAGCAACTATTAAGGAGAATGCCCAATGACTAGGACACTCTTCATAGAAGAAGCACTGTTACTGGGGAACCCATTATGGAGGTCAAGAAACGTCACCACACATCACAGAAGACTAGTCACAGGACCAAACATTTTGGAGGAAACATTGTTACTAGGGTAATCATCACAGAAAAGGACTAGTCACTGGAGCACACATCATAAAGAATGGTAAGTCATTAAGGCACTAATCACAGAAGGGGCCCTATTACGGTGGCACTGAAGTGAAGGATACCTAGTCATCGAGGCAATCATCACAGAGGAGGACAAGTCACTGAGGCACCCATCATATATGAAGGCAAATACCTTGGGCAACAATCACAAAGGAGGTAAAGTCACTGTGGAACACATCATGGAAAAAGACTAGTGACTGAGACATCACCCATAACAGAATGGATATATTCACTAGGACAGCCAGTATGGAGGAAGTCCAGTTACTGGGACACTTATCAAAGAGGAGAATAGTCACTAGGCCACCATTATGGAGAAGGGCTAGTTACTGGGCAACAAATTATTAAGGAGTTACAGTCACCGAAGCATCAGTTATGTAGAAGACACAGTCACTGGGGTAGATATCACAGAAGAAAGCTAGTCACTGGGGAACACATCACAGGAGCATTAGTCACAGGGGTATTTTTCACAGAGGAGTGCCAGTCACTGGGGCACCCATTATAGAAGAGGACCAGTTACTGCTGTAACCAATATAGAGGAGGCTCAGGCAATAAGGCATATGTCACAGAGGAGATGCAGTGGCTGGGACACTCATTACAGAGGAGAACCAGTCACAGGTGAACCCATCACAGAGGAGGACACAAATTATGGACGGAGCCCAGTTACAGGAACACCTATAACTGAGGAGGATTAGTCACTGGGGCACAAAATATGGAAGAAGGTCAGTCACTGAGGCACTAATCACAGAGGAGTCACAGAAAATTGAACACCTATTACTGAGGAGTACCAAACACCAGGACACAAAACACAAAGGAGAACCTGTCACTGGGTCTACTATTAGAGAATATGACCAGTCACTGGGTCACACATCAAAAAGGAGGGCCAGTCACTGGGGTACGAATTAAGAGAGGCTCAGTCACTGCAGATCTGATCACAGAGGAGGGCAAGCAACTGAGTCAGTCATCAAAAAGGAGACAAAATCAGCGTGGTACCCATCACAGAGGAGGAACAGACACTGTGGTATTTTTTCATAGAGGAGGGATAGTCATTTGACATCCACTATAGAGGAGTCCAAATCAGGGGAGCCTTTATCACAGAGGAGAACCAGTCACAAGGACACCCATCACAGATGAGGGCCTGCCACAGGGACGCCCATTATGGAGGAGACACTGGAACTAGGGCACCCATCACATAGGATGACTAGTCATTGTGGCATCCATCACAGAGAATGGCCAGTCTTTG
>NW_007035796.1:4485-6234 GCF_000164805.1 Carlito syrichta | reverse complement strand
TATGGAGGAGGGTCTGTTAATGGGACACCAATCACAGAAGAGGGTTAGTAACAGGGCCATCAATAACAGAGGACAGGGCCACCAATAACAGAGAAGGCCCAGCCACTGGGGCACCCATTAGAAGAGAAGCCCACCACTGGGCAATGATCACAAAGGTGGGCCAGTCCCTGTTACTCCAATAATGCTGGAGGTATAGACACTGAAGCACCTATTATGCAGATGACCCAGTAACTGGGACAATGATTACAGAGAAATATTAGTCACTGGGACAATCATCACAGAGAAGAATCAGTCACTGGAATATTTTTCCCAAAGAGGGTCAGTGAATGGGTTACCCATCACAGAAATTGCCCTATCAAAGGAACATATATTATAGAGGAGACTTAGTAACTGGGACATCTATCACAGAGGAAAGTCCATCAAAGGGACACCCATCACAAAGGAGTTATAATTACTGGGACATCAATTATGGAGAACGTCCAGGTACTGGAAGACCCATCACAGGAGGCTAGTCACTGGGACACCCATTACACAGGAGGTTCTGTCAGTGGGCCATCTATTGCAAAGTAGAACCAGTCACCGGGGTACCCATATCAGAGGAGAACAAATCACTGGAATTTCCACCACATAGGAAGACTGTCACTGGAACACCAATAGCAGTGGGGTGCCAGTTATTGGAGCACCCATCATAGATAATGCCTGTCACCTGGATAACCACCACAGATGAGTGCATGTTGCACCAATTACATAAAAGGGTCAGTCAATGAGCCACCAAGCATATAAGGAGGGGCTGTCACTGAAGAGTACATCAAAGTGGAGAGTCAATCACTGGGGCCCTGATCACAGAACAGACCCAGTCACTGGGACACCCATCATAGAAGAGTGAAAACTGAAAACCACTGAGGTATTCATTACCAGGAGGGTCAGTCACTGGATGTCTATCACAGCAGAGGGCCAGTAACTTGGACATCCAACACAGAAGAGGGAAGTCACTGGACCACCCATAACAGAGAAAGACATGTCACAAGGCACTTAGCAAAGGGGAAAGCTGTCACTGAGACAGATGACAGAGGAGGGTTTAACACTGTGGCATCCATAAGAAGAGGCACAGTTACTCGGACCCAAAATGGAGAAAGGCTAGTCTCTGGAGCACCAATTATATAGGAGGTCAGTCAGTGGGGCACAAATCAGAGGGGAAACCCAGTCACTAAGGCACCCATAATGGAGGAGAGCTTTTCAGTGACTCTCCAATTATGTAGAAGACCAAGTCACTGGGTTAGCAATGATAGAGAAAAACAAGTACTCTGGCACTGATCACAAAGGAGGATAAGTAACTGGGTCATTGTTCACAAAGGAGGGCCAGTCACTTGATCACACATCACAGAGGAGGGTGAGTCACTGAGGCAACTATCATAGAGTAGGTATGGTCTCTGGGGATCCTTCATAGAGGAGGGTCAATCACTGGGACAGCCATCACAGAAAGGGAGCGTTAATAAGCACACATCACAGAAGAGTGCCAGTTACTAGGGCATCCATCACAGAAAAGGGGCCATCACTGGGCACCCATAATAGAGGATAGCCTGTCTCTGGAGCAGCCTTTACAGAAGAGGGCCTATCATGGTTGCAACCCTCACAGAGAAGAGATAGTCAATGGTATATCAAATGCAGAGAATGGCTAGTC
The DNA here is from genome assembly GCF_000164805.1 of Carlito syrichta. Taxonomy (NCBI): domain Eukaryota; kingdom Metazoa; phylum Chordata; class Mammalia; order Primates; family Tarsiidae; genus Carlito; species Carlito syrichta. The sequence continues at coordinate 4,553 of NW_007035796.1, read as the reverse complement.
TTGAGAAACCCATAACAGAGGGAGAACATTCATTAGACCACCCAATATAAAGAAGGCTCAGTAACTGG
>NW_007035796.1:0-4173 GCF_000164805.1 Carlito syrichta | reverse complement strand
CTGAAAAACTTGTCACAGAAGATGGTCAGTCACTGAGGAACCCATCAATGAAGAGGCCCAGTGATTGCGTCACCCATTAGATGGAGGGTCAGTCACTGGAGCACTAATTACAAAGAGGGCCCATCACTAGATTTGCCATCACAGAGAATGGTCAGTCACTGTGACATAAATCACAGAGGATAGCCAGTGACTGGAACACTGATCAGAGAGGAGAGCCGTCCTTGAGGCACTAAAGAGGTACCTATGTCATAGGAAGGCTAGTCACAAAAGTAAACATCACTGAGGGGTGCTTGTCACCTGGAGACCCATCAGGGAATAAGACCTGTCACTATGGTACACAAGACAGAGGAGGTCCAGTCACTGAGGCACTTATCATGGAAAAGAGTAAGTCACTAGGACACCCATTAAAAAGAAGGGCCAGCCAATGCAAGATTCAACACAAAGACTGCCAGTCAAATTGGCACACATCACAAAGGAGGTCTAGTCGCTGAGGTCCACTTTATTAAGGAGGCCATTAATGGAAAATTATCACAGAGGAGAGTTAGTTAATGTGGCAAACGTTATAGAGGAGCCTTAGTCACTAGTGCACCAATCAAAGAAGATGTCAGGTTACTGGGACACTCATTATTGAGAAGAGGCAATCACTGGGGTAGCCATCAGAAGGGATAGCCAGTCATTGGGTCACCCATCACATAGGAGAGCCAGTCAAAAGGGCACCCTTCACAGAAGATGCTAGTGATTGGTACACCAATTATGAGGAAACTACAGTTACTAGACACCCATCAAAGATGAGGCCAGTCACTAATAAATCCATAAGAGTGGAGAACCAGTCATGGGGGGAAACACTATAGAGGTGGTTCAGTTGCTGGTACACCATCGCAGAGGAGGGTGAGTCACTATGACACTCATTTTGGATGTGGACCAGTCACTGTGCACCATTCAGTGAGGATTCATAGTTACTGGGACAACCAAAATGGAGGAGGGGTGGTCACTGTGGGACCCATTATGTAGGAGATCTAATTACTGGAATAGTGATTACAGAGAAAACATAGAAACTGGGCACCCATCATAGTTTAGAAAGGCCAGTTACTGGGGCACCCATTATAGAAAAGTCTGTCATGGAGACATTAATCACAGAGGAGAGTCAGTCACTGCGACACCAATCACTGAGGATAGTCGATCACTGGTGTACCCATCACAGGGAGTACTAGTCATTGCACACCCATCACTGTGGAGTACTCACTATGACACACATAACAGAGAAGAACTAGTCACTGGGGCACTTATTATGGAGGAATGCCAGTCATTGGGACAACCTTCACACAGTAGGGTTAGTCAATGATTCAACAATTATGGTGGACAACCAGTCACTGGGTCATCAATAAAAAAGAAGACTCAGTCACTGGGGTCTGTCACCACAGCACCGATTAAGAAGAAGGCTCAGTCACTAGGTAACCCATCACAGAAGAGGACCAGTAATTGGCTCACCCATTATGGAGAGAGACCAGCCAATATGACAAATAACACAGAGGAAAGCCAGTCACAAAGTCACTCATAACAGAGGAGAGACAGTCACTGCCGAACTCATCAAATAGGAGGTTTAATCACTAGAGCTCTATTATGGATGAGTTCTTGTTGTTGGGGCACCCATAACAAAGAAGCCACAGTCACTGTGACATCTGTCACAGAGAGGGACCAGTCACAGAGGTGGACCAGTCACTATGGCACCCATTAGGAAAAAGTTCAATTATTGGGGTACTCATCAAAGAGAAGATATAGTCACTTGGCCACCAGTCACAGCAGAATCTTAGGCTTTAAGACAGCTGTCATAGTAGAGGGCCATTCTCTAGGTCACCCATCACAGAAATGGTAAGTCATTAGGGTATCCATCACAAATGAACATCATTTGCAGAGGAGAGTCAATCCCTGGAGCACCGATCACAGAGGAGAGTCAGTCAATGAAGAACCAAAGGCAGAGGAGGGACAATCACTGAGACACCCATAATAGAAGAGGGCCACTCACTGTGAGGGTTTTTCACTGAGTGCTCAACACAAAAGAGGGGCAGTCACTGAGGCACCAATTACAGAGGCAAGTCAATCATGGGTGCACACTTTATAGAGGAGGGGTATTCACTGAAGCACCTGTTATAGAGAAGGCCCAGTTATTGGGGCATATATCACAGATGCTCATAAGTCACTGAATACCAATCACAGAAGAGAGTCAGTAAATAGGGCACACTTCACAGAGGAGGGCTGTTCACTGTGGCACCCAATTTGGAGAAGGATAGGTCAGTTGGACATTAACCATGAAAAAATCAAAGTCAGTGGAGTACCTGTTAGGGAGGAGACCCAATCTTGGGAACACTCTTCCCAGGGGAAAGCCAGTAACTGGAACATCCATTATGAAGGAGGCCCAGAAACTGAGGCAGTCATCAACAGGAGGACTAATCACTTGAGCACCCATTTTAAAGGATGCCCCATTTCTTTTTTTTGTTTTTGAGTTGGAGTTTTATTCCATTGCCAAGACTGGAGTACAACCATCATAGTAGAGGGCTGCTCCCTGCCATGGCAGCCTCAACCTGCTGGACTCCAGCGATCCTTCTGCCTTAGCCATCCAAGTAGCTGGAACTACAGGCGTGCGCTACCACACCTGGCTAATTTTTTTTATTTGTTGTAGAGATGAGGTCTCGCCAAGTTGCCCAGGTGGGTCTCAAACACACGGGCTCAGGAAAACCACTCACCTCAGTCTCTCAAACACGGGATTAAGGCTGAGCCACCAAGTCCAGCTGGATGCCCCATTTCTGAGACACCCATCACAAAATCGTGTTAGTCACAGGTGCACCCATCACAAAGATGACAAGTTATTGGGATACCAGTCATAGAAGAGGTACTGTCATGGTTGCTCCAAAAGTGGAGAACACCCAGTCAATGTTACTTCTATCATAGAGGAGGGCTATTCACTGTGGTCAGTCACATGACCACCAATCACAGAGGCAAAATCAATGTGACACAGGTTATGGAGGAGGCCCAATTACTGGTATGGTCAACACAAAGGAGGACCAGTCACTAGTCCACCAATTTTGTAGGAGACCCTGAAATTGGGACACCCATGACAGAGAAGGGTTAGTCATTTGGATAACCATTATGGAGGAGGGCCAAACACTGGGGCACCATTCAGAGCGGAAGCCCTGTTACTGTGGTGACCATAATAGAGGAGAGTCAGTCACTGAGGTACCCATAATGGAGGAGGATCACCAAATATGTACAGTCACTGTGGCAAATATAATGGAGGAAGGCTAGTAACTGAGGCATATATAATTACGGGTCTCCTCCATAATAGGTACTCCATTGATTGAGCTTCCTTCATAATTTATACCCAAGTAACTTTTTCTCCTCCTCCCTTAAGTTTGGTTTCACAATGAATAGCCATCCTCTTTGAAGTGTGCCTCAGTTATTGACTGTCTTCTGTGATGGCTCCCTTCCCGTTATATAGAAGCCCTTGTATCTGATTCCATAACTAAGAAAAGCTAGTCACTGGGGCCCAGATCACAGAGGAAGTTCAGTCACTGGTACATTTTACAGAGAGGAGTACCACTCACTCAGGCACATATCACAGTCTTTTGGGTACTCATAACTTAGGGGGTGTAGTCATTGATTGGTAGCACAGAGGAGGGCCAATCACTTGGACAGTCATTACAGAAGATGGCACATATTACAGCGGAGAGACGGTAAATGGGTTAGCAATAAGAGGGCAAGTCATAGAAGTACCCTAAAGAGTCATCACAGAAGATGGCACCTATTAAAGAGGAGAGACAGTAAATGGGGTAGCCATAAGAGATGGGGGAGAGTCACAGGGGTACTCTAAAGAGAAGTCTAGTTAAGACTGCAACCTTCATAAAGGAGAGTTAGTAACTGGTAAATCAACACAGAGGAGGGCTAATCATTGTGACACGGGTTAACTCAACACAGAGGAAGGCCAGCCACTGGGGCATTCATTATGGAGGAGAGACAGTTATAGGAACAATGTACAAATAAGAGGGCTCATCACTGAGGCAACCAATACAGTGAAGAGCTAGTCACTAGAGCACCTATCATAGAAAAATTCCAGTAATAGAGTTATCTATAGAGGAGGAGGGCCAGTCACCGGGACACATATTATGGAGGAGACCCAGT
>NW_007035795.1:0-1024 GCF_000164805.1 Carlito syrichta | reverse complement strand
CATCAACTTTTGTTAACCTTAATAAAAATTTACATTGGCACCCTCATTAGTATAAATGTTGAACAATCTGTCGCATTGCCAAAAGAGAGTTCTTGATGGCTGATAGGGTTCACCATGTGAAGAAGTTACTAGTGGTACTATCATTCATTCATTAACCTATTTGCTTATTCTAAGTATATTTATTGATAACTTATTATGTCAGACCATGTTCTAGAATTGGGGGAGATTAATAAATAAATAAAACAGACCAAATTTACCACACAGGAAGAGCTAAAGTCAAAAAAGAAGAGTATCAGATGAGGAAGTTGAAGAGGTTACCAGGAACGAATCTACAAAGAGTCTGGATTTCATTATAATTTTGCTAGTAACTCTCTGACAGATATATAATAAAGGATAATATTTTAAAATACAAGAAATTGTAACAGTACAAAGTTGAAAGTGTGGTAATTAATCCAAATAAAAAACTGATAGTGATTTGAACAAAGAAGGTATTAGCTAATTAGTCAATCAAAATGCATTTTGAAGTTTAAATCTCTGAATTGTCCAATAGACTGTGGGATACCAACAAAGGAGAGTCAAAAATGACTTCAAAATAGAACTTGGCAACTGAGTGAAAACTGGTTATATAATTTCTTGAGGAAAGAATTGGGAAATAGAGCCTATTTTTTAGCTTTAGTTATTTATTTGTTTTTAATTTAAACAGTTTTGGGGGTACAAATGGTATTTGGTCAAATGAATGAATTGTATAGTTATGGACTCTGTACTGGTTTTCAGGGTACTTGTCACTCAAATAGTGTATATTGCACCCAATAGGTCAATTTTCATCTCTCACCTCCCTCCCACCTGTCTTCCTTCTGGGTCTCTAATGTCGATTATACTACTCTATTTGCTTTTGCAAACCCATAGCTTAGTTGTCACTTTTAATTGAGAATATGCAGTATTTGGTTTTCCATTCCCAAGTTAATTCTTCTGAGATAATGGCTTCAAATTCCATCCAAAATGCTTCTTTTTTATGGCTAAATAG
>NW_007035794.1:0-720 GCF_000164805.1 Carlito syrichta | reverse complement strand
TCCACTTACCTCAGCCTCCCAAAGGCGCGGGATTACAGGCTGAGCCACCGAGCCTGGCGGTAATACTATTTTCATAATGTGAATAAACACACTGTTAAATTTTAGTGAAAGGACATAGCTTTGGAGTCACAAGTCAGGGGTTTGAGTAATCTCCCCTCCCAACTAACTAACTTGGGATGACTTTTCCAGCCTTTGCTTCCCTGACTGTAAAATTCTTGCCCTTCTTATGTCCCAGACTTTTGTGAGGATCAAATGAGAAGACAGAAGGAAAGTATCCAGAGGCTGAGGTATTATAAATTGCTATCTATTTAGTAAATTTGCATTTTGTGCGTTATGTTATTTTGCTGCTTAGTTTTGCTTCTTCCTCTGATTCTTTGGGGTGAATTAGCTCTTGCTGGAGCATCTGGAATACTGGTGACACACAAAGCCCTCAGAGAGTGTGAATTGGGTCTGAAGCAGGGAGAGGCAGAGAGAGATTCTTATCCAGGGAGGGCATGCATTGTGCTTAGGGCAGAGGCCGTGTGGGATGAAACAGAGTTTGATTTATGTAATCCAACCTTGTCAGACACCACAGCCACTTCTTAAAAAAAAAATAAAGAAGGCCTTTTACTAGTTGGGCCTCTCCCCAGGCGAGAGGCTGATACTATCACATAAAGTACATCTTTAGACCTGGCCAGACATCAGTTGTTCCTGGCCTCGACAAGTGGGTTATCTTGCAGG
>NW_007035793.1:0-1118 GCF_000164805.1 Carlito syrichta | reverse complement strand
CAGGATTAACGAATCAGAGTGGCAGCTCACACTTGCAGACCCAGCTACTTGGGAGGCTGGGATTGGGAGAGAAAAGAAAAAAACAAAAACAAAAAAACTGTGCTAATCCTCAATGTGAAAAGCAGTCCAATTTTGTGGCAGAGAGGAGCTAAAAACAGTTTAAATTATTCCTTTTAAAAATCAAGCTGCAAGCTCCAAAACCTGCAAGACATGGGTCTTGAGAAAACCAAACAGCCAAAGGTCACTTTCCTGGAAATGCAAGATAGTAATCCATTCACATCCTTACCCCCACATCCTCTCTTTGTGAAGTTATTGGTTTGCAACCCCTGCTTGTCATGTAAACCCTGGAGATAATTCGTTCTTTGAAAAATCTGGTTTTGCTAAATACCACCTTACCAATTCCAAAGAAAAATGTATAGCCATACAACCCGACCCCTCCCTTACCTAAACTAACAGATAAAACCCCTCTCCCCTTTCTCCAGGTTGCTCAGCCTTGGAGCATTAGCCTACTGAGTCACGCCGGAAACCGCTACTTCCTAAAATAGCCTCGGTGCCTAAAATAGCCTCGGTGTCACCGTTTCTCTGTTTTCCCGCAACAATTTAACGTCTAAAAACGTGGCCATCCATATACTCTCCAAAAGGTCTCAAGTTGCACTGACACCCCTGTGAACAACAGCCTTGCTTTATAGCTTTCCTGGTGGCTGCGACACTTGATCAAAGGGCAAAGTGTTAGGTTGCTACTATACCACAGAAAAGGGTCAAGCTGGCATTTCACTCCCTTGTTAGCGTTACCAGTGGATAATGGAGAAGCCTGTTCAATTTTTCATGACTGCAGTGCTGTGGCTAATGGCTAACTCTTCCATTTTGTGGATGAGAAAACTGAGACTAAATGCAGACTGAAGGGATACGTTTACCCAGCATCACTAAAGTGCTACTTACTCCATGCAAATAACCACCAGCCCCCAAACCTACAGGAAAGGTGTGTGAATTGCTTATGGCCTCCCTCCCTTGTCAGGTGTCAGTGAACTATTATCACTAAGTAACAAACCACCCTCAGGTCCTAGCTCACAGCAAAGATTTACCTTCTTGAGACTGTGGTAGGCTGGCAGTTCCTCTGC
>NW_007035792.1:0-4475 GCF_000164805.1 Carlito syrichta | reverse complement strand
TTGTCCCAGTGTGTATCTCTCCTCCAAAATTGGTGCCCCAATGACTAACTTGCCTCTGTGATGGACCAGTGACTGACTATTCTCCAAAATGAGTTCCCCAGTGACTCGCTATTCTCTTTGATGAATTTATCACTGACTAGCCTTCCTCTTTGATCAGTGTGTCAGTGACTGGGATTCTTCAATATTGTTGCCCCAGTGACACCTTCCTTCACATGAGCACCTCAGTTACTCTGCCTCCTCTGATATTTGTGCTGAGTGACTGGCCCTTCCCCATTGTGATACACCAGTGACAAGTTGTTCTATGTGAAAAGTACACCATATGCTGGTTTTCCTGCATAATAGATGACAAAGTGACAGGCCTCTCTTTTGACTGCTGCTTCAGTGGCAGTCTTTCATATATGATAGTTGCCCAGTGACTGTGCCTCTTCCATAAAGGTTACTACATTTATTGATCCTCCTCTGTGATAGGTTCTCCTTGAACTGATCCTCTTCTGTGACAAATGCCCCAATACTAATCCTACTCAGTGATGAGTACCACAGAGACTGGGTTCCCTCTGTGATTTCTGCCCCAGTGACTGGGTCTCCCAGACAATGAGTGTCTCAACGGCTACCCATCTTCCATTAAGTATACCCAGTGACACTATCAATGGCGATTTGTGTCCAGTGACTGTCTCTCATCTATAATGTGTGCCCTAGTGATTAACCCTTCTCTCCGATAGGTGTCTTAGAACACAATGGTCGCCCCAGTGATGAACACACCTCTGTGATGATTATCCCTATAACTTACCCTTTTCACTTATTGGTCCAAGAGTGACGGGTCTTCTTCTGTGATGGTTGTCCCAATGACTGGCCTTCCTCCACAATGGGTTCCCTAGTGACTGGAACTCCTCTATTATGGGTGCCCTAGTGATTATGCCTCCACTGAGTGGATGAACCAGTGAAGAGCCCTCCTCTGTAATTTGTGCCCTCATGACTGGACCTTTTCTGTGATTCGTGCCCAAATGACTGGCCCTCTTCTGTGATAGTTTCCCAGTTACTGACCCTTCTTTTTCATGGGTGCCTCAGTGGTTGTCCCTCCTTTGTGTTTCCTGTCTAATTCACTGGTCCTCCTCTGTGACCAGTGCTTTAATGACTGGCTCTCTTCTGTAATTCCTGCCCCAGTGGCCGGCAATCATCCATGATGAGTTACCCTGTGACTTGCATCCTCTGTTTCTGGATCCCCGGTGACTAGTTCTCCATTGCTATGTTCATTTCAATAAATGGCCTCCACTGTGATGGGTGCCACATTGACTGGCTCTTCTGTGATAGTTGTTCCAGTGAGTAGTCATCTTCCATAATTGTTGCCAAGCAAGTAGCATTCCTCTGTGATGGGAGCCCGAGGGACTGAGCTTCTTCAATAATGGGTGCTCTAGTGACTAGCCCAATTTTGTGATTAGTGTACCAGTGATTGATTTTTCCAATAGGAGTGCCACAGTGACTCTCTCTTTTCAGTGATGAGTGCCCTAGTAACTGACACCTCTCTGTGATCGGTGTCCCAATGATTGGCACTCTCTCATATGGTGCCACAATTGCATGTACTCTGCTGTGCTGGGTGCCTCAGTGTCTATCAGTCCTCTGTGATGGGTGCCCCAGTTATTGAGTCTCTCCTGTGATGTGTGTCCCCATGAAGGGCCTTTTCTCACTAAACAGTGACCCAGTGATTGGCCTTTGTTCAAATTTGTTTCATCAGTATCTCCTGTTTTTCTAGGATGGGTGCCTAGTCATCTGTGATTAGTGCCTCAGTCATGGACTTTCCTCTGAAATGGGTGCCCAATTAACTATCCCTCCTCTTTGACGGGTACCCGAGTCACTGAACCTCTTGGTGATGGGTACTCCTCTGAATGTCCCTTCTCTCTGGTTGGTGCCTCACTGACTGTTCCTCTTCTGTGATTGATGTCTCAGTGACGTCGGCTGTTCTGTGAAAGTGCCTGAGTGACTAACCTTCAATGTTTGGTACTACGCTGACTTTTCCTCCTCTGTAATGCCTTCCCAATCATTGTCCCTCCTTTGTGATTGGAGCCCCAGTGACTGCCCCCTCCTAATGGGTGCCCCATGACTGGTCATTCTCTTTGATGGGTCCCTCAGCAACAGACCCAGATCTGTGATGTGTGTGTTCTCCTCTGTGATGGGTAACAGAGATACTGACTCTCCTCTATGATGGTGCCTCAGTGACAGACTATTCTGTGATGTTGTTCACAGTGACTAGATTTTTCTCTCTGATGGGTGCCCAAGTGAGAAGTCTTCTTCTGTGATTAGTGCTCCAGTAGATAGCCCTCCTCCATAACATGTGCCTCAAAGAAAGTCACTCCTGTATTATGGATGCAGCAGTGATTGTTCGTCCTCCATAATGCATGACCCAATGATTGACCCCTCTCTATAATTGGCATCCCACTAGCTAGCAATCATCCATAATAGATGCCCCAGTCACTAGCTCTCTTCTGTGATTGGTAACACAGTAAATGGTGCTCATTTATAATGGTTGCCCCAGTCACTAGCCCTCCAGTGACTAGTCATCCTCCATAATTTTTGCCAAGTGACTAGCATTCCTCTGGGATGGGAGTCCCAGGGACTGAGCCTCTTCAATAACGGGTGCCCCAGTCACTAGCCCTCCTCTTAGATGGGTATCCCACTTACATAGCCTCTGCCATAATTGGTGCGCCCACTACTGGTCATAAATTGTGATGGTTATCCAAGTGAATGGGTCTCATCCATAACATGAGACCCAGCGATTGGGTCACCACTGTGATTGTTGCCCTAGTGACTGGTCTTCATATATGATGGGTTCCCCAGTGACTATCCCTACTCTGTATGGAAATCTCCATGACTGAGCTACCTCTGTGATGAATACCTTTGTGACTGACCCTCCTCTGTGATGAGTGTCACAGTACTGATCTTTCATTGTGCTGGGTGCCACTGTGACTCCCCCTCTGCTGTGATGTGTGCCCTAGTGACTGACCAACCTGTGTGGTGGGTGACCCAGTGACTGACCATCCTTTGGTGTGGTTTTCCCAGCTACTGGCCCTCTACCATAAAGGGTGCCCCAGTGACTGGGCCTCCTCTGTTATTGTTGCCACAGTGACTACCTTCCTCTGTAAGGCGATTTCCCATGACTAGTCTGCCTCTGTGATGAGTGTCCCAGTTACTGGTCCCTAATTTATGGGTGCAAAAGTTACTCTCTCTCCTTGTGAAGGGCGCTGCTAGAGTTATTGGCCCTCCTTTGTCAGTGATGTCTCAATGATTGCCTTTCATCTGTGATTGCTGTCCCAGTGACTAGCCTACTCTCTGATGGGTGCCCTAGTAATTGACCATTCTACATGATGAGTTCCCAGTGACTGGCTCTCTTCTGTGATGATTGCCCTAGTGACTGGCCCTTCATAATAATGGGAGTCCCATTGGCGACCATCCTCTGCAGTGGGACTCCAGTGACTGGGTCTCCTCCCTAAAGGATGTTTCTGTGACTTGTACACCTCTGTGAATCCTGTCCCAGTGACAGACCCCCACTCCAAGATGGCTGCCCCAGTGGCATACCTTTCCCTATGATGGGTGTATGATGGGTGCCCTTGTAACTGACATGTAGCTGTGATCATTGCCCCATTGATTGTCCCTTCTCTGTAATGAGTTCTCCAGTTACTGGTACTCCTGTGTGATGGATTCCTCAGTGACTACCCAACTACTGTTGTGTGACCAAGACACTGGGCCTCCCGTGTAATGGATGACCCAATGAATAGACCTCCTCCATGATGGGGTGACCCAAAGATTGACCATCCTCTGTAATTCATGCCCCAATGATTGATACTCCTTCAATTGGGTGTCCCAGTGCCTGGACCTCCTCTGAGGTGGGTGCTTCAGTTACTAGTCCCTTTCTGTAACATGTGCTCCAGTGACCAGCCATTTTCTGTGATGGGTGCCCCAGGACCGAGTCTTCTCCTAATGGGTGCCCCAGTGACTAGCCCTGCTCTGTGATGGACGCTTCAAAGACTAAGCCACTTCTGGGATAGGTGCCAAAGTCACTCTACTTCCTCAGTGATATGTGCCCCAGTGACTAGCCCATATCTGTAATGAATAACCCACTGGCTTTGTCTCTGTGATGACTGTCTCAGTTATTGACTATCTTGTGTGATTGGAGTCCTAGTGATCGAGCTCTCTCTCTCTCTCTCTCTCTTTTTTTGAGTTGGAATCCCACTCTGTCATACAGACTGGAGTGCAGTGGCACGCTCCTGGCTACCACAGCCTCGACATGCTGGGCTCCAGCAAGCCTTCCGCCTCAGTCTTGCAAGTACCTAGAACTACAGGCATGCACTATCACACCCGGTTATTTGTTTTTTAAATTTATTGTAGAGATGAAATCTCCCCAAGTTGCCCAGGTGGGTCTTGAACCCGCCGGCTCAGGCAATCCACTCACCTCAGCCTCTGAAGCGTCTGATTACAGGCTGAGC
>NW_007035791.1:0-1086 GCF_000164805.1 Carlito syrichta | reverse complement strand
TGAGGAAGGGGGAGGGAGCCAGACATCTGAAAGGAGAAAGAGCCGTGGGCATGGGTGCTGAGCAGATACCAGGACCCACAGGAGGGGAGAGAGGAGGTCAGACCAAGGCTTGGCGCCCAGGGCATGGGGCGATGGCATCTCCTGCAACCAGGGAGGCTGGCAAGGAGAGGCTGTGTTTCGAGGTGCCCTCATATATAGTGGGGAGTAGGGAGGAGAACCCGGGGTGGTGAAAACCAGAAAAGACGGGCTCCAGGCAGAGGGGCAAGGGAGCAGGAGGACCAACAAAACTGCAGCCCCCGAGATGTGGCCCGTGGAAACCTTTGCCCCAGCCCCCCCCCCAGCCAGAAGATTTACTTGGGGCCTTGGGGCTGGTGGGATATAAAAGAAGTGAGGCCAGGCACGGTGGGTCACACCTGTCATCCCCTCCCTTTGGGAGGCAGAGGCAGGAGGACCACTTGAGCCCAGGAGTTTGAGACCAGCGTGGGCAGCATAGCAAGACCCCATCTGTACAAAAAAATCAGAAACATTAGCCGAGTATGGTGGTGCACACCTGTTATCCTAGCGACTCAGGAGGGAGAAGCAGAAGGGTCACCTGAGCCCAGGAGGTTAAGTCTGCGGTGAGCCGTGATTGTGCTGCTGCACTCTAACCTGGGTGACACAGTGAGAACCCGACTCAAATGAATGAATGAATGAATGAATGAAGGGACCAGCGGAGGGGCAGAGGGTGAAGGTACTGGAGAGAGATGAATTACCAGCAGCAAGTTCTCCCGAGAGGAGAGAGGAAGAGTGTCGGATGCAGGGGCTGGGCGGGGCTGGAGCAGAGGCTTATGGGGCATGGACACTGGAGAGCTCAGGCCAGACAGGCCGCCAGTCCTCAGGGCCCCAGGGGCCCCGGGCACCTTGCCTGGTGGACCTTGGGCGGGGTGAAGGCCCAGGGGGAAACCCAGACTCTGTTCTGGGCCGTGCACCAGGGGAGCCCCGAGCTGGAGGGCTGTGGAGACCAGGGCCAGTGCGTGGGGGCAGCCACCGTGTGTTCTGAGCCTGCAGGACCACCCAGCCTTCCCCGTCCCCTCCCACCACCCTCTC
>NW_007035790.1:0-755 GCF_000164805.1 Carlito syrichta | reverse complement strand
GTTAGCCAGGTGACTTAACTAGCTGGATACCTATCTAGCCAGCTGGCTAGCCAACTGACTTACCTAGCTGACTTAAGATGGCAAGCTGGCAAGCCAGTTCACTTAACTAGCTAGATACCTACATAGCCTGTAGGCTAGCTAGCTACCTGCCTAGCCAGCTGGCTAGCCAGCTGACTGAATTGAGTTAACTAACTAGCCAGTTGGCTAGCCAGCTGACTTAACTTACTGAGATAACGAACTAGCTAGGTAGCTATCTAGCTGACTTAAATAACGAGCTACTTATATTGCCAGTTGGCTAGCCAGCTCTCTTAACCAGCTGAATTAACCAGCTATCCAGCTGATTAGCCAACTGACTTTACTAACTCGCAACCTAGCTAACCGTTTGGCTAGCCAGCTGATTAACTAGCTGAGTTAACTAGCTAGCTACCGAGCTAGCTACCTAGCTAGTCAGCTGACTTAAATAGTTATCTAACCAGCTAGCTACGAAGCTAACAAGTTGACTTAAATAGTTAGCAGTCTAGCTAGCTTGCTGACTTAACCAGTTAGCTAACTAGTAAGCTTATTCCTTAGCTAACATGTTAGCTACCTGACTTAATCATCTGACTTAACTCGTTAGCTAACAGTTAGCTTGCCTACTTAACCAGCTGACACAACCCGTTTGCTAACCAGCTGGCTAGCTGACTCGACCAGCTGGTTTAACCCCTTAGTTAATTAGCTTACTACCTCACTCAACCTGCTGACTTAACCCATTAGCT
>NW_007035789.1:0-660 GCF_000164805.1 Carlito syrichta | reverse complement strand
TTTTTTTAAAGAGAGGGGGAAACTGAGAATACACAATTTTTTAAAAAGCCAGCTAAGTCTCTAGGAACCCAATAGATAGTTTTATAATACAGGATCAAATTTCATTAAGCTAAATATTTTCATTTTAGGATAGTACTTGAAACTCAGCTCCTACAAGGTGGGAACCTATAGCCTATATATAAATGTATGCTGTGATGTAAGACTAACATCAAAAAGAATTTGTCTATCTTTCTTCCTATGTCTATCTTTCTTCATATACCATATATGACTTAGGCTACGTTTCTTCTGACATTTCCTGACCTGTTCTTTCATTTTTCCCATTCTTTTCCAACTTAGGTATATCTGCTTTCCCTTATTTCTGGGCTCTCATTTTAGTTCACCCTGAGTCTCTCTTCGTCTGGTTGGTTGCAGTTGGAAAGATCTTGCTGAACTTGACTTGACCTGAAACTGTTCTTTTTAAAAAACACTCCCAAGGGCATTCGGGAAGCGGTTTGGCCACCCTTGGCAAAGTCCCTTTCCTACTAGTGCTTCAGTGCCAGCCAGGTTGGAAGACAGGATAGATGGCTGCCCATTTAAATTTTCAAGAATTGTCACCTCTGAGTTTAGGACTAATTTTGTCAATAATGTATTAGAGTGATATCATACAGTAAGATTCATCAC
>NW_007035788.1:0-898 GCF_000164805.1 Carlito syrichta | reverse complement strand
GGTTGCATTCCTTCCCTCATGCCCCCACCCTCCGTCTTCAAAGCACATCACTCCCACCCCTGGTTGGATATCTGCTTGTCTGCCTCCCTCTTATAAGGATCCTGGACCCACCTGGCTAATCCAGGATAATCTTCCCAACTCATGATTCTTAACTGAATCACACCTGCAGAATCCCTTTTGCCATGTAAGGTGACATATCACAGATTCAGGGGATTAGGATGTGAACATCTTGAGGGGAGCATTATTCAGCCTACCACAGTCAGGGTCCTCTCTAGAGTGGTGGAGGGACCCAGGGCTCTCTTATCTCCTTGGTGGCCCTCGGCTGTTTCCCTGACCGAGCACAGATGCCCCCCAGCCTTTCTCTCTACCTTCAGATGTTGGACCAGTTTCAAAGGTCAGCGTGAGCCTGGGCAACACAGTGAGACTGCCTCTAAACAAAACAAAAAATTAGCCAGACGTGGTGGCATGCGCCTGTAGTCCCAGCTACTCGTGAGGTGGAGGCGGGAGGACTGCCTGAACCCAAGAGGTTGAGGCTGTGATGAGCCGTGTTTGTGCCACCATGCTCCAGCCTGGGTGACAGAGTGTGACCCTGACACAAAACAAAACAAAACAACAAAAAACAAAGCACAGCCAGCATGTTGGTCCCACTGCAGTTGGGCAGATCTCTGGAGGGCTTGGTTGACCGGATCACCCACTCCATTTGACTGGTGTTTGCAGAATTTTAGTTTCCTGTGGCTGCTGTAATAAATGTCCACACATGTAGCAGCTTAAAACAACACGAAGTGATTCTCTTGCAGTTCTGTAGGTCAGAATCCAGCACAACTCACCCACCTGAAAGCAAGGTGTTGGCAGGCTTGTTCTGGAGGCTCTTGGGGAGAGTGTGTTCCTGCTCGTTCTA
>NW_007035787.1:0-662 GCF_000164805.1 Carlito syrichta | reverse complement strand
TATAATTTTGCTTGATTTCAGCAGCGCAGGTTGACTTTTGTTAATAGTGGTGAGCCTTCTGCGTATAATAACATATTCTTCTTTCAGCTCTTTTGCCACCCTGATATGTCTTACTGCTATTGTGTTTTATTGCTAACTAATATGTATTACTTCCTGTGAGCATATGAATGCTGTCGATAAGTATAGTTTTAAAAATCAACATTCTGCATGTTTGTTTCTCTAGTAATTTGTTAGTTTCTTTTAATAGTTGAGGCATCTGGATAGTCTGCCCAGCTGTACGAATGGAATAAAATTAATTTTAATGTTAAGCCAAACACAACTGGGAAGATTTAAAAAATAAACAAAAATCGAAATCACAATGCATCCTAAAAATGAACATAGGCGGCTTTTTCATTTTAAGTCACTATTCTCCATTTCCTTCTATTGAATGGGGGTAATGCATTCTGTTTTGTGAATGAAAACAAATTGTTAATTGCTTTAATTGAAGAATTCTTCCTCTCTTCTTCCTGCATATGGATACCACCCATACCTTAATGTGCCACCTATGACCTGAAAATATATATCTACTGATATGTATTTATAACTACTGATACTATACTATACTATATATATACTATATATATATATATATATATATATATATATATATATATGTGTGTGTG
>NW_007035786.1:1990-6840 GCF_000164805.1 Carlito syrichta | reverse complement strand
TGTCTCTTAAAAAAAGAAAAATTAAAGATCAGCAGGGCATAATGGCATGCACCTGTAGTCCCAGCTACTCGGAAGGCTGAGGCGGGATTATCACTTGAAACCAGGGTTTCGAGGCTGCAGTGAGCTGTGATCACACCACTGCACTCAGTCTTCTACTTTAAAAAAGTCCCTGGCCGTGCTTGTTGGAAAAGGGAATCATGAGCAAACAGCCAGGCGAGTGACATCCATAACCAGAGCACCAGCTGTGAGCTCAGGCTCAACTCTGTGGCCCTTGAGCTGGACGCGGCAAGGCATGGCTCCTCCGTCCTCTGTGGCTGGGGATGCGGCAGGACTCACCTCACAGCACCTCGGGGACCAAGGGCGCCAAAGCACCAGCGGTGCTGAACGCAGGGCCTGGAGTGCATGCAGGGGCTTGTGGCAGCTGTCGCCTCTACGAGGGTTCCCGCGCCTTAGGTTCCTGCTGTTTCAGAAATCCTCATGGAAAGCCTACACGGACTCACAGCTGGCACAGACCCTGTGGCAGAGTCAGGCTGGGGAGGTCACAGGCCATAGCAAGCCACTGCAGCCACTGCAGGAAAAGCCGGGTGAGTGGCAGAAACACGTGTTTCTAAAGGCATCAGTGGTGGAAGCAACGAGAACTAGCTCATCTAAAATTCGGCGGTAGGAATGCCCTCTGCAGCAAGCTGACCGTCCCTCTGTGTCCCTCGGGAGCCGACTGGGACCGGTCTCGACAGGAGCCTCTGTGGGGACGACAGGAGCCACCAGGGGAGGGACCACTATGCTGAACCTGGGCAGGCCCATGCAGCACCGCTCATGGTCCTGGGCCTTGTGGGCATTCACCTGGAAGCTTCTAGAAGGCCGTGAAATCCGCCATGGCCTCACAGTGCCTGGGAGGAGGCGGCCCCAAGGACATGCCGGCCTCCCGCCATATCCCACACGTGATGTCCAAAAGGAAGCACTCAGCGTGTGGGTTTGGGAAGAGTGGACACGGCCAAAGGTTGAATCAGTTAGTGGAATACGGACTGAAGGAAATACCCCGACGGAGAGGGGAGCTAGAAACTGGGAGATGAGAAAGACAGAGCGTGTGTCCCCTCCAAGACTCACGCTGGAACCGAACCCCCAATGTGGCAGCACGGTGAGGTGGACCCTTTAAGAGGTGATTGGGTCACAAGGGCTCTGCCCTCACCAGTGGGTCAATCGGTTCACGGATGAACAGATCATCTCAGGAGTGGGACTGGTTGCTTTATGAGACGAGGAAGAGCAGCTTCTCTCGCCCACGTCTCTGTTTCTTTTCTCCCTTCTTTCTCTAATAAACTTTGTCTGAAACTTAAAAGAAAAGAAGAGGAAGAGACAGCTGAGCTGGCAGGTGAGTGGATGGGACGCCCTCGCCATGGGCTGCCCCACAGTGCAAGAGCCTGCAGAGACCCTGCAGCAAGAGGCCCTCGCCAGGCGTGGCCCCTCAACGCTGGACTTCTTGGCCTCCGTAACGGAAAGGAAGATGTTCCTTTTCCTCGTAGATGACCCAGGTTCAGGTGCTCTGTGCTCAGCAACGGAAGGCAGGCTAAGACAGAGCCATGAGCGAGGCGGGAAGCCCTCGAAGGCCAAACGCACCTTGGAGGAGCAGGAGACGTGGGGCAGAGCCGAAGCTTCCCCTGAACGAGTGACAGCCACAGGCCCCCACGCAGGGGGAACAGAGAAAGCCACCCCGGATGCAGCACCGCGCAGAGCTGTGGGACAGAGCGCGCTGACAGTGGCCAAGGAGAGCCACGCCTGACCTCTGGCAGGGCTCGCGGGAAGGAGCGCCTGTCGGAGTATTCGGAGTAGTGTTTGAAGTGAAGACACCACATGGGCATTTCAGGCAGACAAGAACTGAGGGAGTTTGTCACCAGGTAATAAAAAGGAAATTAAAAGGAGACTGCACACCAAGGGCAAACATTTCCAGACCGAAGAGGGCCAGAAAGAAGCAAGGCCACCACGAGGGCCGCTGTGTGGGAGCACAGAAGTAAGTGCTGACGTCCAAGACAGTGGTGCTGATGTCCTGGGGTGGCTAAGTCCTATCGTGGGACAGAAATGAAAGGCAACAACAACGCAAAAGTTAGGAGCAATTAAGTCGTATTTAAGTGGTGAAATTAAAAAGCTAAGTGTGAATGTTACAGTCCCTGGGGTAACCACTAAAATAATGTGTAACTAGGTTAATGAAAAGGGAAACATTGAATAATGCTATTTTATTAATCCAAAAAGTAGACAAAAAGAGAAGGAATATAACGACACATGATCCCAGTAGAAAAAGAACAGTGTAATAGTAGATATGACCCAAATATGTTAGCAAGTATAGTAAATATCAATGGACTGAATACTTGAAGTCAAAGACCAAGGTTGGATAAACAGAAAAACAAGCCTAACCATAGCCTGTTAAAAAGGAACAGAAGTGTTGAGAGTAAAAGCAGGAAAAGACGTAAACCATTCATCTTCAAGTACTAATCAGACGAAAGCCAATAGCAAAAGATGCATTGCCAGAAATAAAGAGGAACTTTCCACGACCCAGGAATCAGCCCAGCGAGATCACACAATCCAGCCAATGATTCACCTTCAAAATAGTTTAAACATTATTGACAGAAATAAGAAAGGCGCAACAGGTCAACCCACAATTCTACTGGGAAGTTTGAACTCACTCTCCATCATTGACAGACTGAGTGGGTAGAGACCAGCAGGCATGGACCCTTGACAGCCTTGGCCTGTCTCACACACAGAGTGCGCTCTGCTAATGGCAGGACCCACTCGCTGCCCGAGGACTGTGACAGTTTGTTTTCTAACCACAGTGAAATTAAACCAGAAATCAACAACAAAAAGATATCTGTGAAAACATGCCTTGAAATTAAATAACATCCTTATAATCACCAAACTGATCAAAGAAGAAATCACAATGAAATGTAGAAAACATTTTAACACTGACCTAGAGGATGAAAACACCACATGTCATAGCTTATGAGACTTGGCTGAATCAGGGCTTAGGGGAAGCACAGCCTTGAATACCAGAAAGCCGGGAAACCTTGACTTTAGCATTGATTTCAAGAAGCCAGACGATAGCCATAGATCGCATCCAGGAAAAGTGGAAGGGAACAAATAAATACAACATCAGAACCAATGAAGGTAAAACAAGTAAATAGTAGAGAAAATCAAAAGCGAAAGCTTGTTCCAAGGAGAAGACTAATAAGACTGACAAATACTTAGAAAGATTTGCCCATTAAAACCCGAAGAGAAGACACCGATTTCCAGTGTTAGTAACAACAAACACATCATTGAGATCCAACAGATATCAAACAGCTAATGAAGGAATATTATTTATGGCCTTACTCCAATACATTTGACAACTTGAATTAAATGGGCTATCTCCTAGTGTGCATATATTTTAGGAATATATGCACACACACATATACACAACTTACCAAAGTTGACGAACAGGAAATCTGAATAAGTCAGTATCAAAGAAATTGAATCATATTAAAAACATTCTTAAAAAGAAAACCCAGAGGCCAAGCTCGGTGGTTCAGCCTGTAATCCCGCCCTTTGGGAGGCCGAGGTGAGTGAATTGCCTGAGCCTGCAGGTTCGAGACCCGCCTGGACAAGTTGGCGAGACCTCATCTCTACAATAAATCAAAAAAATTAGCCAGGTGTGGTAGCGCGCACCTGTAGTTCCAGTTACTTGGAAGGCTAAGGCGGAAGGATCACCGGAGCCCAGCAGGTCGAGGCTGCGGTGGCCGGGAGCGGCCACTGCACTCCAGTCTGGGCTACTGAGTGAGACTCCAACTCAAAAAAAAAAAAGAAAAGGAAAAAAGAAAACCCAGAACCAATTAGCTTTACCAGTAAGTTCTTCCAAACATTGAAAAAAATAATAATCTTTCAAAACTCTTCTAGCAAATAGAAATAAAGACAATACTTTCTAACTCTTTTTAAAAAGAGGCTAGATAAACTTTGACACTCCAAACTTAGCAAGAACGTTACAAGAAAGGAAAATCTCTCTCATCAATATAGACACAAAAATCCTTACCAACATATTAGCAAATAAAATCCAGCAATTATAAAAGGGATAATACATCAACATCATCTCTACAATGTTCCATGTGGTTTCATAAACAAACAGCATTCGATGTGAGTCACCGTATTAACAGAAGGAAAAGGAGGAAAACCATAAAAGCATCTTGACGGGTGCAAAAGGAAAGAAAAAAGCATTTCTCAAAATTTAATAACCATTTGTGATTTTTAAAATTGATATATGGTAAAATACTTGCCAGTTACAAACAAGTAGAAAATGGGAAAATTTTAAAATTATACCATTTTTGGTGGCACACACACAAAAATCAAATACTGAGAGAAAAATCTATCAAAAGATGTGCAGGCCAGGCTTGGTGGCTCAGCCTGTAATCCCAGGACTTTGGGATGCCAAGGTGAGTGGATTGCCTGAGCCTGGGGGTTCGAGACCAACCTGGGCAACTTGGTGAGACCTCATCTCTACAATCAATCACAAAAACTAGCCGGGTGTGGTGGCATGCGTCTGTAGTTCCAGCTACTTGGAAGGCTACTTGGAAGTGGAAGGATCGCCTGACCCCAGCAGGTCGAGGCTGCGGTGACCGTGAGCGTGCCACCGCACTCCAACCTGGATGACAGAGTGAGATTCCGGCTCAAAAAAAAAAGATGTGCAAGACCCCACACTGGAGACCTCATCAGAGAATTTACAGAAGTGAAGGGAATGCGTGTCCCATGCTTGTTGGCTGGAAGCTCCGTGTCGTTAAGTTGTCACCTCTCTGTGGGCAGAGTTCAGCACACGCCATTTTTCTTTCAGTGAACAGCCT
>NW_007035786.1:0-1087 GCF_000164805.1 Carlito syrichta | reverse complement strand
GATCTGTCCTCAGTGCAGTAGAGAAGGGAGAGAGGCCCAGGGGTGAATGGGCAGGAGCTGCCGCCTGGCCACAGCCCATCAGCGGCCTGCAGACCCAGGCCACACCGAGCCCCCTGAAGCCTGAGGAAGAGAGGCCCTCCCCAGGGGAGCGTGGGGGCATGGTTGTGTGTGTCCATGCCTATGCACGCACGTCTGTGCATGTCTGCATGAGTGCGCATCTGGGCACGCACGTCTGTGTGCCTGTGGGTCTGCATCTGTGTGTGTCTACATGTGTGGAGGAGACAGGAGGGTGACAGAGGGGAAAATTGTGCTCATGGAGGCGGGCACTGTGTGTGGTTATTTTGGTTTTGGTGCATATGCACTTTGTGTCTTGCAAATCAGGTTTCTGAATAATAACTGGAAAGAACACGAAAGTGAACTTTGTGTGTTTCTGCTGCCTCCTGGTGGTGGATATGAGTCGCTTCCAGCAGGGGTTCTCCCCAACCCAACACGTGCCCGGCCTGCCACCTTCCCAGGGGCAGGAAGGACACCCAGACCCTGCCCGTGGCTCTGCACAAAACCTCTGCTGGAACATATCTGAAAAAGCAACGAGAGTAGTGCAGTGACATCCCTGAGTCCGAAATGCATCCATTGATTCCTGTTTATCACAACACAGGCTTGGCAGAATCTCTGCGTCACTGAGCAACATTTTAACCTCTTGAATGAGATTCCCCCTACATTTCGGATCCTGTTCCTGCACCATTCCCAAGACAGGTAAAGCATTCTCATGCCTACCGCTGAGCCTGCCCCCGCCCTGTTAAGAAGCCCGGGGGCTGCCCACATCTGCCCCACCCAAGGGTAGCTGGATGCCGTAAATGCCCTGGCTGACCCCGAGAAGTGTGCTGGACAGACTTGGGTCAAGGCTCCCAACTGACATGGGGGTGTCCCGAGCAGCCCAGGGACATGGACGTCCTCTCCTGCTCCTCCCAGAGAAGTCCAGGTGGCAAGAATCACTGCCATGCTGGCCAGACTGGTATAACGGCAGGGGGGAGGGTGCCCCCTCCTGTGACCCGTCCCCGGCCCGGGCCTTTGTGTCTGGTCTGGGTGG
>NW_007035785.1:0-666 GCF_000164805.1 Carlito syrichta | reverse complement strand
TCCTGTTGAGGACTCTGGTCTAACTTTATATGTTAGACTTGGTCAATTGCTAGTGGAGGGAGATGGATTTGGGGAGGGGCCAGGCATTATAACTGGGAGACTGGAGTTTACAAAAATCGATAGTTACATAAAGGTGGTTTAAAGAAAGATGTAACTTTTAAAAGAAAGCAAGGACCCGAGGACAAGTGTGCAAAATTAGAAACGTAGGATTCTCATGAGGGATTCTCTGCAAAGAAATGTACTTCTTCTGGCTCTGTCCTTAAACAGAAAGGATAGTCATAAAAAATAATCATTTTTATAAATTTTCCTCTTTAGTTGTCCTGATGAGGCCAGTCAACCTGATGTATTTGCACAACCTCATGTGATGGCATTGTGAGAATAAGAGGCCATCATGGGAAGCCTGGCCTTCCCCATTTTCACGCCTCCATTGGTTCCTGTAGAGAAAACAATATTCAATCTTATGAGGGACAGAGAACCACCAGCTGTGAAGTAAGGAGTGGTCTGCAGCAGCCAAGGAAGGGCAATCACTGAGTCTACAGCTCATGAAGAGCTATGGGTAATTCTCCACTTTTGCTGTTTTGTTTTGTTTGGGGTTTTGTTTTGTTTTGTTTGGGGTTTTGTTTTGTTTTGTTTTTGAGTGGGAGTCGCACTCTGTCGCCCAGTCTG
>NW_007035784.1:0-696 GCF_000164805.1 Carlito syrichta | reverse complement strand
GAGCCCAGCAGGTCGAGGCTGTGGTGGTCGTGAGTGTGCCACTGCACTCCAGCCTGGGCGACAGAGTGAGACTCTGACTCAAAAAAAGCAACAACAACAACAAAAAACAACAAAGTTTTGTTGATATAATTCACATGCCACATAATTCACACATTTAAAGTGTAAAGTTCAATGGTTGTTAGAATATTCACAGATATGTGTAACCATCATCACAGATTTTAGAGCAGATTTTAGAACATTTTCATTACCTCAGAAAAACTGGTGCCTTTTAGTGATTACTTTCTATTCCCCCAGCCATAAGCAAGCACTAATCTACATTTCATGTGGGTGAAATAATTCAATATATGGCCTTTTATGATTGGCTTCTTTCACTTGTATTGTAGCATGTGTCAGTATTTCATTCCTTTTTATGGCTAAGTCATACTTCACTTTATGGATATACAACATTTTGTTCATTCATCAATTGATGGATATTTAAGTTTTCTGCCTTTGGGTCGTGATGAATCATACTGCTATGAACATCTGTGTACAAGTTGCTGTGTGGACATATGGTTTCATTTCCCTTGGGTTCTGTGGTGTTTTAACTTGCCCTATTCCTACCCTAACCTTCCCAGTTCCACAGTAGCCTTGAAAATCATCCTCCTGCAAATAGTGCAAACCAGCTGTCTGGCAGCCACTGGATGGGCAGAACACAGT
>NW_007035783.1:0-1077 GCF_000164805.1 Carlito syrichta | reverse complement strand
AGTCAGCACATTAATTCAGTTGTCTACCCAACTGGCTAGTTTGCTAAAAAATCTATTTATATAAGATGGGATAGCCAGTTGGCTAGCTAGTTATTTCAGCTAATAAGTCAGTTGGCAGGCTAGGAAACTAGCTAGATAAGTAAGCTAGATAAGTCAGTTAGCTAGCTAGTTAAGTCGGATAGATAAGTCACCTGGTTAGCCTTCTACCTAGCTGGGTAGCTAGCTAATTAATTGAGCTTGCTAGTCATCTCGCTAGCTATTAAATCAAATAGTTAAGTCAGCTCGCGAGTCAGCTGGTTAGGCAGGTACTTAGGTAGTTAAGTCAGCTGGAAAGCCAGTGGGATACATAGGTAGCTAGTTAAACTAGCTAGATAAGTAAGCTAGATATGTCAGTTTGCTAGCTAGTTATGTCAGCAGTGTAGCAAGCTGACTAGCTAGTTATGTCACCTAGTTAAGTCAGCTGACTAGTCAGCTGGCTAGGTAGGTAGCTAGCTAATTAAGTCAGCTGTCTAGATAGCTGGCTAGTTAGATAATTCACTGAGTTAATTCAGCTGGATAGCTAGTTGGCTAGATATGTAGCAACCTAGTAAATTCAACTGGCTAGAAAGAGGCCAGTTAATTAAGACAGCTAGTTATGTCAGTTGGCTAGCAAGCTGGCTAGGTAGGTAGTGGTCTAGTTAAGTCTGTAGGATAGACAGCTTACTAGCTAATTAAGTCAGCTAGTTAAGTCAGCTGGCTATCCAGGTGGCTAGAGAGATGGAAGCCTAGTTAAGTCAGCTGGCTAGCCAGCTTGATAACTAGTTAAGTCACATGGCTGACTAGCTGCCTAGATTGTTAATCAACTAGTTAAGTCAGCTGGCTAACCAGCTAGTTAGGTAGTTATGTCACCTCGTTGAGTCTGTTGTCTAGTCAGCTTGCTAGCTAGTTAAAAACTAGTTAATCATATGACTAGACTGCTGGCTATCTGGTTAATTCAGTTTGTTAAATCAGCAGGCCAGTTAGTTAGCTAGTTAAGTCAGCTATTTATGTCAGCTAGTGAGCTATTTAAGTCAGCTAGTTAATTCGGCTAGCTAGCTA
>NW_007035782.1:0-670 GCF_000164805.1 Carlito syrichta | reverse complement strand
TCTCTGTTTACAGTGGGTATGGGCTCACAAAACAGTTGTTGAATGATTAAATGAAGGCTACAATGAGCAGGGTGAATTGGGCGACATATTCAACCTCCCTGAACCTCAACAAATTAATTTACATGGGGAGAGTGTTGTTATGAAAATTAAATGAGATCATGTTTATGTCATTGCCTGACACAGAGCATTTGTCTAGTAAATGTTGGCTGTTATTGCTAAAATTGCTACCATTATTAGCTGTGTGTCTCTTGAGCAAATCTCTTCATTCTAAGCTTTGGTTTCTTTATCTGAAAAAAGCAAAAAACATTGATTCAATTTCTCAGGCATAAGTGGAGAATGTTTTAGGCAGTGCTGAGGGTTTGCCAAGAAGGTGTGATGAAAGAAGAGATGGAGAAAGGAGTGATGATATTTACAAAGGAGCAACCAGAATGATGAGCCAGGAAGAGTAAGGATGGAAGTAAAGATGTGAAGGGGGTAAGAAAAATGCTGTAGAGTGGCTGCAGTGGGAGTTCCAGACTAAGGAAGGAGCAGGCAGGTGGCCTGGGTAGGATGATTGAAATGAGCTTTTGCCAAAGATGCAGGTAGCTATTGTCAACCCTCCCAAAGTCTTTATATATATATATATATATATATATACAAAAAAATTTGCTCTTGCATAAATACTTTGAAC
>NW_007035781.1:0-671 GCF_000164805.1 Carlito syrichta | reverse complement strand
TGCCACCAAAAATAAAACCACCCTAATGCTTACTAGGTTTTTATTAAATAAAATTATTCCTAGGTTTGGGCTTCTTCTCTTTATTGGCTCTGACAACAGTCCTGCCTTCACCTTGTCCATAGTGCCTTAGTAAGGCACTAAACATAAACAGAAAATTACATTGTGCTTACCAACCACAAAGCTCTGGGCAGGTAAAACGCATAAACCAAATTCTGAAGTCTACTTTAACCAAATTAGTAATAAAGACCGGTGAAAAATGGGTAAATCTTTTGCCTATAACTCTTCTCTGTACTCAGTACACCCCATATAAGGCTGGGTTTACTCCATATAAAATCTTATTTAAAAGTCCCCCTCCTTTGTTGCCCCAATTGTTGAATCCCATTCTAAAAAAAATAACTAACCAATCTCTTTTAAAGTATCTCCAGTCTCTACAACAGGTCCAGGCAACTGTACACTCCAACGTTCATGCTGTTTTCCCACTCCATCCTCCACGTTTTGTCATCCATTCCAGCCCAACAACCTGGTTTTCATCAAAAAGTTTCAGAAAAAAGGACTGACTTCTACCTAGAAGGGACCATTTCTTGTCATCCTCACCCCTCCAACAGCAATCAAGGTCGACAGGATACCAGCTTGACCACACCCAAGTTAAAAGGGCCAGGGAAACTGACCTA
>NW_007035780.1:0-677 GCF_000164805.1 Carlito syrichta | reverse complement strand
GGGCTTCCATCTCTCCACAGAGACCCATTTGTGAGCACTTGCCTCCTTCTGAGGGCATCTCATGTGTGAGGTATCCCCATGGTCAGCCTGCAGTTAATGGTCAACAAGTATTTGTTGAGCAAATGAACTTTATTGTATTAATCACCAGTAGATTAAAGGAGTTAGTGTGGCTTTGAAAATAACTAAATGTTCCCTGGGAGTCAGCGTTAATGTCTAAATAGCATATACAGTTCTCACAACCACAGAGTAACAGAGCAATGGGAACCTTTAGAGACTATCAATCATTTATAAATATTAAGAAACCGAGTCTTGAGGGTGGAATGATGTTCTCAGATATATTTAGCAAGGACTTTGGAGGCCTAGAACCAGAACTCATGAAGTTCTTACTTCTAAAAGGAAGGCAGCCTTTTGCTCTCATAAGCTCCTCGATGATGTCCCCTCCACAAATTGCCAGCAGTGACCAGGAAAGTGAATGTCTGGGTCATGTGTGCCCTCACCTTGTTCTGGGGAAGAATGGTGATGTTGTCATAATTCATTTGCCACCAGCTGTCTTCGTTTCGCCTCTGCGTCCTCAAGATCAGACCTGCAATGGTAGCTCCCAGAACAGGAATCAGAAGCATCATTGTAAGAACCATAGTGGCCATGCCTGGAGGGTAGGGACAGATTACTCAGAGCTG
>NW_007035779.1:0-684 GCF_000164805.1 Carlito syrichta | reverse complement strand
CTTCAGGTATGATTCTGAGGTTTGACTGTTTTACATAATCCCACATTTCTTGGAGACTTTTATCTGTTCAGAATGGCATTGGTTGTGGGTTTGCCATATATAGTTTTTATTATTTTGACGAATAGTCCCTCTGTGCCTAGTTTGCTGAGAGTTTTTATCATGAAGGGATGCTGGATTTTATCAAATGTTTTTTATGTGTCTATTGAAATAATCATGTGATCTTTGTTTTTAATTCTGTTTATGTGGTGAGTCATGGTTATTGACTTGCATATGTTGAACCACACTTGCTTCCCTGGGATAAAACTTACTTTGCTGTGGTATATTATTTTTTTAATGTGAATTTGGTTTGCTAATAATTTGTAGAGGATTTTTGCATATATGTGTGTAAGGGATATAGGTATGTAGTTTTCTTTTTTTGTTGTGCCTTTACATGGCTTTGGTATCAGAGTGATAATGACCTCATAGAATTAGTTGTGGAAGATTCCTTCCTCTTCAATCCTGTGGAATAGTTCCAGTAAAATTGGTACCAGTTCTTCTTTGAAGGTCTGGTAGAATCCAGTTGTGAGTCCATCAGATTCTGGACTTTGGTTTTTGTTGAAAAGCTTCTAATTGCAGTTTCAATCTCACTATTTGTTATTGGCCTATGTGGGATTTATGTTTCTTCTTGATTCAAGTTTGGGGGAT
>NW_007035778.1:0-694 GCF_000164805.1 Carlito syrichta | reverse complement strand
ACCATTTCTTCTTATTTGAGGTTGAAAGGGGGCTGACATAGCCACTGTATGGTTCCTTGGCTATATATAGCATTGGTGTGGTGAGTTTTTCCATTGCCAGCTGTGGAGGTGTCATGCTGAGTACCTGTGCAGGTTCAAGGTGTCCTGAGTGGCCAGGTGGCTTGGATAGTGATGTTAGCTGAAGCCTGGGATCAGACCTTCCCAAAAGTTGAGGTATTATACCAGATGTAATGGGCTGTGCCAGTTGACCTCTGGCCAGGAGATAGTGCTTGCTGTAGACAGCCAGCTGCAGTGATGGCTGTGAGCCTTCTACTTGGTCTGTGTTTCCTCAAGAAAGTGCCCATCTGACCTAGACGTTGGGCAGGGCTGTGGGGACTGCCCAAGTTCTCTGTCTGTTTTGAGCCTTTGGGGAGGGAGGGAGTGCTCAAGCTCCCTACCTGTGGGGTATGGGCTACCCCAGTGCAGAACTAGAAAGAGTCCCTGGCCTCTGGGGTAATGTTGCTTCATTGCGCAGAGGCTGCACAAAAGAGTTTACATGGGAAGTAAAACGTTGCTAGGGCCATGAGTCCCATCCAGCTCTCCCACCTTAGCCTAAGGTAGTCTGACTTCAGAATGTAAAAGTGTGACTGATCCTAGGGCTTCTCACTGAGCCTGCCCTAGCCAAGAGCTGTCTGCTACAATAGAGTTTGCTTTT
>NW_007035777.1:0-854 GCF_000164805.1 Carlito syrichta | reverse complement strand
CGTGGTTGAGCGTGACATTGAGTTTGGCCAACGACCCCGTTTTGGAGGGATGGGTGGTCTTTCCATGGCTTTTTTGGGGGGAGACTTCCCCTCTCTAGGTCTTCATTGTTGACTTTGGCCAATGATCCCTTTTTGGGGGATGGGTGGTCTCTCCATGGCTTTTTGGGGGGACTTTCCCTCCCTGGGTCTTCATGGTTGAGCGTGGTGTTGACTTTGGCCAACAACCGCCTTTTGGGGGAATGGGTGGTCTCGCCATGGCTTTTTGGGGGGACTTTCCCTCCCTGGGTCTTCATCGTTGACTTTGGCCAAGGATGTCTTTCTGGGGGATGGGTGGTCTCTCCATGGCTTTTTGGGGGGACTTTCCCTCTCTGGGTCTTCATGGTTGAGCGTGGTGTTGACTTTGGCCAGCAACCCCCTTTCGGGGGAATGGGTGGTCTCTCCTCGATTTGGGGGGAGACTTTCCCTTCCTGGGTCTTCCTTGTTGACTTTGGCCAACGACCCTCTTTTGGGGGGTGGTCTCCCCCTGGCTTCTTGGGGGAGACTTTCCCTCCCGAGGTCATCATGGATGAGCCAGGTTGGCTGTGGTCAACGACCCCCTTTTCAGTGGGGCATGGGGGGGTGGTCTCTCCCTAGGGTCCCCCGACTCGGAGAGACCCCCAAATCTTTTTGCATCTGCTGTGTGGAGCCCTCAGCCCCCCGTGAGTCATCCCCATCGCCCCCGGCCCCTGACTCGAAGCCCACTGGCACAGTCCCCCCGTGTCCCCCGGCCTCGACCTCCCGAGTGGCTGGGAGGAACCGGGGGGCGCCGCCCCCCCCCGGGGGAATTTTGGGGTAGTTCGTGGGGATGGGGGCTT
>NW_007035776.1:0-7789 GCF_000164805.1 Carlito syrichta | reverse complement strand
TTAAAAATATAGATCTAAAAGTAATCAATTTGGATAATCAGCCTTCAGTGAGTAGTCTAATGGTAAGCATAGTTAACATGGAACTTAGCCAAACTGAAAGCAATATAAAAGTAATCCACAAAGTAGGGCAAGAAGAGGACAGAGTAAATAAAGAATGAATTTTTGTAGGCACCCTTTTTTAAAAGTAAGAGAAGTTGGCCTCCGGTAGAGAAAGAATACACAATCTGCTATCTTAAGGGGAAAACGGTTAAGGCAATGAGGCAAAAAGCAGATGAAACTGCCACGGTGTGTATTTGCTCTTGGATAGAGTAGGTTGAATGAATTCACTTCTGTCATTGTGAAGGAAGCTATTATGTCAACTGTAAGTAAAATGCCAAGCCCTTGGCTCCCCAAGACTATAAACAGTCTTAGAGTCAGTCAGAAATATCTGTATGATAAGAAGTAAGACAGCGCAAAAGAACCCAGAGATAATAATAAAAATCAGGATCACAAGTTTATGAAAAAGCATATATGTTTACTAACCAAGACTTTTTACATAGGCCTAACATCTAGGCTCTGCAAGGAACTCAAATGTGCCAAAAGTAAAAACACAAACAGCCCCATTAAAAAGTGGGAAAAACACATGAATTGACACTTCTCAAAAGATCATTGTGGACAGCCAACAGACACATGAAAAAGTGCTCAGCCTCACTCATCATCAGAGAAATGCAAATCAAAACCACATTGAGATACCACCTAACCCTTGTAAGAGTGGCCATCATTAATAAAACAAACAACAACAGATGCTGGAGAGAATGTGGAGAAAAAGGAATGCTTCTACACTGCTGGTGGGAATGCAAACTAGTGCAACCTCTTTGGAAGACAGTGTGGCGTTTTCTGAAAGAATGAGAAAATGACCTTCCATAGGACCCAGAAATTCCCCTATTGGGAATATACCCAGAGGAACTCAAATCATTCTACAAAAAGGATAACTGCACACGCATGTTTGTTGCAGCTCTATTCACAATAGCAAAAACATGAAACCAACAATGTTGCCATTGAAGCTGGACTGGATTTAAACAATGTGGTACATATACACAATGGAATATTATGCAGCCATAAAGGACAAACATACGGACTTTGCAGCAACTTCGATGGATTTAGAGTCAATCATACTCAGTGATCTAGCACAGAAACAAAGAACAGTACCATATGTTCTCACTCATAAGCAGACCTTGAATAATTATCATAATACTATAAGAAAGCAATTGGCAGTAGTAGGAAACTGCCAGGGGATTGGCAATTGAGGGAAACTGCTAGGGGAGGGAGTTGCAAACCTCATCAACAAGGGTACCTGCATAATCAACATTTGTATACATAGCCCTGAATTGTACCCCACATCTTTATAACAAAAAAAGACTTTTTACATAATGAAAAGAATATTTAAAGTAACTCACGTTTACCATATCTATTCTTATCTAAAAACAAAGACTCAAAGTAAGAGCTGAAGCATTGATAAAATAATTAACTTGTTAGCGGTGGCCACAGAAATGTGTGATGGTGATCAATGTTGAGCAGTTAACATAAACAATACCTTAAAACTTAATCAAGTCAGTGTAATGCTAGTAATTATCAACTAGTGAGAGTTACTTCTCTAGTAGTAAAATTAATTCTGGTAAGAAAATGTTAAACTACCTTGCTGGAGATAAGTACATATTTGTTTTAGTGCTGGGGTTACTTAGGAAAAAAAAGTTCCAAAGCATGTATGTGTGTGCAAGGTAGTGGACAATGTTTTGTCATACTATTCTGAGATTTATAAAAGGAATACCTCTGAACCTGGCAGTGCTTCAGTCATGCTTCTTATTACTTAGCACACACATTACCATTGTACATATTACTAATTTATAAAATGTATTCCATTAAAAATACACCTAAACCCCAATGCCTTGGTAATGGCGAAATTGAAAATAAGTGAGTAGTGCATTTATACCAGTAATTTTGAGTTGACATTAAATTGCAACAATATTGAGGATAAGAAAAGAGCATTATGCCAAATTATATCTACCCTCCCACTTAAACTCTATATTTTATGTCCCCAGGGACACCACTTAATACCACATGACAACTTAGCATTTTCCCCATTGAAAGAGCATTTTCTTTTCTTTACAGAAGAAATAGAAACATCTGATATATATATAGCTCTTTTTTCCCCATGTACATTCCTGATCAAAAATTTTAAAAATACATGTAATAGGAAGGAATGATATATACTAATAAGATCTGCATCACTCATCTATTTTTAATTCCAATTTTGCAAATTAGATATATAATTTGCCCTACCTTGACAAAACTCTAACAAGAGCATACTAACTCTCACATTAGAAGTAAAATATGAATTATCCTCTAGGCCTGTGTGTAATCTGGACATGAAGTAAATATCTCTTTAAAATCAAACAAAGAAAAATAAGAAACAGAATAAGATGTATGACTATGTTGATTTATCCATGGCATGAGGAACAAGGCCATTCAGCTCTCTGGTCTTGTCCAGGTTAATGTGAGCATCACTGTGTGTCAAAGACAAATATACCACACTATACCACACTATTGATTTCACAAAATATAATAAAATAACTTTCCTTGAAACAGTGAGAAGGATATTACCATCAACTGATGGAGAAAAACATAGGCAAATGCAATACGAGGTCATCTCTAAGATAGCCAGATGTGAACAAATGTTTATGACAAGGTACTGCAGACTGGGTAGTTTATAAACAACAACAATTTATTGCTCACAGTTCTGGAGGCTGGAAGTCTAAGTGACAGTGCCCGTATGGTTGGGTTCTGGAGAAGGCCCTCTTCTGGGTACAGTTGGCCAACTTCTTGCTGTATTCTCATAGCAGAAAGAGAATATGAGAGCTCTCTAGGGTTCCTTTTATAAGGGTAATCATGCCATCCATGAGGGCTCTACCTTCATGACAATTACTTCCATAAGGCCTCACCTCATAATACGATCACACTAAGGGTTAGGAGGCTGAGGTGAGTGGATTGCCTGAGCCCGGGGGTTTGAGACCCGCCTGGGCAACTTGGTGAGACCTCATCTCTAAAATAAATTTAAAAAATTAGCCAGGCATGGTAGCGCACGCCTGTAGTTCCAGCTACCTGGAAGGCTGAGATGGAAGTATCACCAAAACCCAGCAGATCAAGACTGCGGTGACCGGAAAGGCCACTGCACTCCAGTCTGGGTGACAGAGACTCCAACTCAAAAAAAAAAATGGGGAGGAAGAAGCACCTGTCAAGTGGATGGCCTGAGGTTAGCGTTCAGGCTTGAGATGGAGCTTTTTTCTACAATATGCTTGAGGCACACACAGAAGATGCCCGGGGAAGGCTGTGATTTGGAGATGCAGAGGAACAGAAAACCCAGGTGACTGTCCTGCAACCAAGACTCAGAAATCAAGTTAGGAAGCATAGAGGGGGAGGAAGTCCCCCAGCAGGAGGCAGCCTCAGAGTGGTAAATGGAGCTGTCACACCAGACAGCACAGCTGAGCCTCTGGCTAACACAGTGATATGCATCGTGCACAATGTGTTTGTGAGGTGAGGCCTTTCCAGCAGTGAGATAAATGTGTATTTACTTTTGTGCAATACCTCCTTTTACCTGTGCCTCACCTGAGACTCTGGGGCTCCCTCATACAGAGCTCACAGGGACACAGAAGCCCAGAGCAAAACTAATTCAGCCACACTGACATTAAATCTGAGATCTGGATCTCACTACATACTTTTTCTAAAGTAATGCTATCGAATCCCTTAAGAAGACCATAACTAAGGACAGCACCAGTGGGCTCATTTATATAATATCTTGTCCTGAATCCATTCAAATGCTTTTTGACTCTTTTTAGTACACGGAAACATTGTTGTTTGTGGATCTTCTATATTCATAAATATCAGCATGGAATAAAAAGTATAGAATATGCCATTTTAAAAAAATATGGCAGCTGCAAATGTGAATTTGGTAGGAACTTAATTCCTGAACCAAGATTCCCTCAGTGGCAAAGTAAACTGTTCATGATTCTTTATGAAATTGCCATTTAAAAAGTGGGAGAGAATTAGGGATCATTGAGACCCAAATCAGGATTCCGCCCCAACCTTCATTTTTTAACTAAAGTAAAAGGAGCTCACGATGTCAAGTGATGAGCTTGGTGGCCTTCTAGTTAGGGCCCTTTCATGAGCAGCCCTCTCCTCTGTGGCCTGATGCTCTACCCACATAACACAGAACAGTCACAACTAGCCACACAGATCTATACCTATGTCTAGTGCAAAACCGTTAAACAAAACCATTAAACAAGCAAGCAGTTGTGGGTTATATGTCCGCTACTAGGAAAACAAACAGGCAAAACAATAATTGTGATTTTATCTCCTTTATATTTATACTATTAATAAATGTTACAAGATCATAAATATATAACCTATGAGGGATTCCTGTTATCAGTCTTTCTTATAAATCCAATATATGGATGATTTTCTACACATGCCTATCAGGGACCCTCTTCTTATTTCTTCCAGCCTGCTGGATCTCATCCAGAAGCTTACAAGAGGTTGTCTCTCCCTTGCAGATTCAGGGAAGCCCCAGTATCTACCCACAGCCTCCCAGTCACCCCTACTCTCCCCTGCAACTTAAAGATCTTCTGGGTCTCCTCTCAAGACAATAACTCCTTGGTCATGGCAAAGCATTTAGCAAAAACACTGTTTTATATTTTCTTTGAAAATATCCTTTAAATTATCTAGTATGAATTTTTAAATGTTACATTTATATGGTAAAAATATTGTCACTCACTTCATATCATTGGCTCCCTTACTTGGGAATAGGGAAACACCAATAATTTCTTGAATGACCTTGCAGAAATAATCCTGTAAATTTTGCATATACACATACTTTGGGGGGACCTCAAATAAGAGCATGTTTTGGGGTTTCCATGAACACCCCATGGTTATGATGTGCTCAGTGATTTACTGGAAGGACTCAAGTGAGTCAAAATGTTATAGAGCAGCTGAGATATATTACTGCAGAAACTCTGGAAGGAAGGTATGCATGGGAGAGGACTAGAGAGGTCAGGCACAGGTTTCCATGCTCTCCCTCTCTGCAAGAATTGCACAGACACATTTTTCTTTCCAACTGCGAACTACAAATATGTGGGAAGTCCACTCAAACCAGAGCCCAGATTTCTTAAAGGGTGCTAATCATACAGCTGCCTGACAAGCCAGGGTGCAGACCCCGAACAGGTCCCAGGGATACCTCATGGGCTTTCATGTTTATATTAAACAAGGTTGACATCTCCATACATCCCAACCCACTGCCCAGGCCATATAAAGTACATCCTGATCACGGACCATGCGAACAGTTGTGGACTCTGGTTCTCATCACTGTGGCTTCAAGCTTTCCCAGAAATAACAAAGAACGAACTAAAACCTACCAAACTAATGCTTTCCTCATGGAGCATACTGTACACACTATTCTGTACTTTCCCTTTTTAAAACAAAATATCATAGTTATAATATTCATCTCACTTTTATCATGACTGCATGTTGTTCTTTGGTGTGGAGGCACTACTGTTTGAGGACTAGATTACTATTTGACTGCTATAAACACTGATACAATTCTTATCCTTATTTGGTGAATATGAATAAGTATACTCATAGGAATCACCACTGAGAAAAGAGTAACTATGAGGATGGACTCAGAGCATCCTCCAGTCACCTTGGGGACTGCCTTCTCACACTTTGGAAAGTTGTCATTGATTTCATTTATTTGTATGGGTATTGTCAATTATCCCTCTTGTGTCATATTATTTATTTATTTATTTTTATATCAGTATTTTTTATTTTGATATTGTGGGGTACAGTCAAGGCTTAGGTATACAAATATGCTTCATTCTGGCACCCTTGTTGATAAGGGGTGTCTCCCCGTCCCCAGACTGATATTGACTACCATTAATCCCACTTGCCTTCCCCTCCCCTCCCATAGCTTCACACCTTCTTGTGTCATTTTTTAAAAATTTCCTCAAGCAGAGAGATGTTTACCCACTCCCCATAACCTCAGGTGGGATTTCTGGGTTGAGATTGTCAAGAATTCTACCCTCACTGTTTCATTTACCAACATGTAATACCATCTGTCTCTATAGTGATGTGGTGTGAATTTAGGCCTAGGTTTTTTTCTTTTTGAGTTGGAGTCTCACTCTGTCACCCAGACAGGAGTGCAGTGGCCACACCCAGCCACCGCAGCCTTGACCTGCTGGGCTCTAGCTATCCTTCCGCCTCAGCCTTCCAAGTAGCCAGAACTACAGGCATGCACAACCATGCCCAGCTAATTTTTTAAAAACTTATTGTAGAGTTGAGGTCTTGCCAAGTTGCCCAGGCAGGTCTAGAACCTGCGGGCTCAGGCAATCCACTCACCTTGGCCTCCCAAAGTGCTGGGATTACAGGCTGAGCCACCAACCCCAGCTAGGCCTGCGTTTTAAATCTTATCTTAACTAGTGATGTTAAGTGTAACTGAGTCTCTCTGTGATTTTTCTGGGAATTAATTGAATGTGTATGTCTTACACACTGAGTGCTCAGCAGATGCTAGCTTTACTGGCTTATTTAGTATTTTAATTTAAATTAATAAAAATCTTTTTTGTGTGTTTTGTGCTAAACAGTAATATTATGGCTGATGTATGATTTTTATATTATTCTAAGACATGTAACTTTAAAATGTGAGAAAATATGCATTTACTGTTCATGACTTAAAAAGTACTGTCTAAAAACAGTAGAATATTGTCAGATGTTAGGACAGTATCAATCTGATAAATTAAGTAAAGTTTATAGCTCATTGCTGTGTCCCTTCTTTTGTGGTAATTTCTTCAAGGCAAAAACGAAATATGTATCAATCAAATGAACCAGATGTATTATAAATGTCAAATTTGCTTTTAAGTACTTGTTTGTTATATTTCTTCTGAAATAAATGTATTCTTCAAATGTTCTAGGAACTTCCATTTGACAAAAATAAACTCCTTATCATACAAAGAACCTGCACGGTAGAAAAGAAAATTCTCTTAAAATTTAAGCTGTCAGAGAATTTTGGATAGGAATTCCCAACTTGAAATCATGAGAGGTTGTTTACCTTTTAAATTAACATTCTGATGAGTTTTTAATGCAAGCAATAAATTTCTAATTATTATTAAAGAAAGCACAGATTAAGGAAAAATTATGATCCTCAAAGACATGGCTAAATCTAAAATTTAGGTGCCTGGAAATTATTTATTGATAGATGTAATTAGATAGGAAATCTGGTGCTTTGTTCTACTAGGGAGATGGCTTTGGGGGGGCACCCCTCAGCTGCACAGATATCAGGGACCAGCTGTCTTGGGGGTAGTTCTTATGGACTAGGCAACTGCAGGGGTAGGCGATGGCTCAGGGCATAGTGAAGCAATTCCTCGGCAGATTGTTAAAGACTGCACAATCAGGAAGCTGTAAGGCAAAGTAAAACAGTTGATCCCGCAGAAGGAATTTTCTTGTTGATATTTGAAGGATACCCAAGAAGTACAAAGTTGTGAAATGATTCACTAAGTCTACTTCATTGTGCTCCAATTACCTGAGGGTACAAGGAATTGCAATCTTCCACCTTCCTTTTGTAGGGGGTAAATGAAAAACAGAGAAAAAGAAGTCCTCTGAAGAGAGGGAGGTAGAGAGGAGAGCAAAGGGTCTGTTAAAACGGTGGGAGAGAGAATGGGGATCTGGAGGCAGAGGCAGCCCAGCCATGTCCAGCCTTCTTGGATCTGCC
>NW_007035775.1:0-723 GCF_000164805.1 Carlito syrichta | reverse complement strand
TACTTCACACGTGCTACCCCTTCTGCCAGGAGCATTCCTCCTTCCTCTCCTCTGATCTACTTGACTCATGGTTCACGTCTCAGCTCAACTCCCAACCCCACCAGTCCTAGGGTTCTATATACTCAGCACTCCTTGAATCCTCTCTTTCTAGTACATCTCAGCTATAATTTTAGGTGTAAACCATGTGATGGGCTTAATGTCTGGCTTCCCTGCTAGACTGTGAACTTTATGAGGATGGGGCTGGGTGTTCTAGCTCAACCTTGTGCTGCCAAGGAATGGCACAGGCATGCATAGCTGATACTGGACAGGTATTATGGGTGGATGAGTGGATCAGTGGGTAGGTGGGTAGATGGGTAGATGGATGGGTGAAAGATGGATCAGTGGTTGGGTAGGTGGATGGAGGTGGGTGGATTGTGGATGGATGTTGGGTGGATAGGTGGATGGGTGAATGGATGGATGGATGGGTGAGTGGACCAATGGGTGAGTGGGTAGATGGATGGGTTAGTGGATTGGTGGATGGGTGGATGGGTAAGGGGATCAATGGATGAGTGGATGGATGGATGGATGGATGAGTGGATCAGTAGATGGGTGTGTGGATGGGTGGATGGATGGATGGATGGATGGATAAGTGGATCAATGGGTGAGTGGGTGGATGGATGGATGGTTGGATGGTAGATGGATGGGTGAGTGGATTGGTGGATGAGTGAATGGCTAGATGGGTGA
>NW_007035774.1:0-715 GCF_000164805.1 Carlito syrichta | reverse complement strand
CTGTAATCCCAGCACTTTGGGAAGCTGAGGTGAGTGGATTGCCTGAGTCCATGGGTTCGAAACCCATCCTGGCAAACTAATGAGATCTGGCCTCTACAGTAAATAAAAAATTAGCTGGGTGTGGTAGTGTAAGTATCGCCGGAGCCCAGAAGGTTGAGGCTGCCATGGCCGGGAGCATACCACTGCCCTCCAGTCTGAGTGACAGAGACTCCAACTCAAAAAAAAAAAAATTGGTCAAGTGTAGGTCAGCCTGTAGTTATGGTTACTTGAAAGACTGAGACAGAAGGATTGTCTGAGCCCAGCAGGTCATTGCTGGGGTGGCTGTAGCATGTCACTGCATCCCAACCTGGGCAAAGGAGTGAGATTCTAACTCAAAAAAAAAAAATTTCCAGAGGTGTTGGAGGAAAAGAAAAAAAATACCTGGTTCTCAGGTAAATGTTTCCAAGGTCAGAAGGAATGTCATTTTGAAAACTTGTAAACCCCACTGCTACTTGTGATGATCTTGCCTAATTTGTAATTTTTTTTTTTTTGAGTTGGAGTCTCACTGTCACCCAGACTGGAGTACAGTGGCTGCTCCTGGCCACCACAGCCTCGACGTGCAGGGGTCTGGTGATCCTTCTGCCTCAGCCTTCTGAGTAGCTGGAACTACAAGTGAGAGCTACCACGCCTGGCTGATTTTTTGATT
The DNA here is from genome assembly GCF_000164805.1 of Carlito syrichta. NCBI lineage: Eukaryota > Metazoa > Chordata > Mammalia > Primates > Tarsiidae > Carlito > Carlito syrichta. The sequence continues at coordinate 30 of NW_007035774.1, read as the reverse complement.
TATTGTAGAGATGAGGTCTCGCTGCCCAGG
>NW_007035773.1:0-726 GCF_000164805.1 Carlito syrichta | reverse complement strand
CGCAGCTCCACAGGAGACAGCAGAGGGTCTTATCTGTGAGCAGCTGAGAGGAACAATTATAAAACCCACCACAAGAGGACACTTAGTGACCAGAAATTTAATTTTCTCTTTCTTTTTCTTTGTGTGTGAATATGTATGTGAGGATTCAATTTGCATCTCCCCACCTTTTTGTTCTATTTTTCTTTCCTCTTTTTTCCTTTTCCTTTCATTTTCTGTTTTCTGTTTATGTGTGTTTGCGAATGATTGAGTCTTTATCTTTCAGTTTCTTTTTTTTCTTCTCCTTTCATTTTGTGTTAAGTGTGTGTGTATGTGTTCCGTTTTCCTGTTTTTTGGGGGGGGGTAGTTTTTCTTTTCCTCTTTGTTTTGATGTGTGTGTGTGTATGTGTGTGTGTTTTTTATTTTATTATTTTTGTCTGTCTTATTTCATTCTACTTTTCTCTGTTCTCCTCATTTATATTACATTATTCTTGACTCAAGGGGTATACACATGTACCCCTTAAATCATCATATACAGTGGTGGTGCAGAAGGGGTCTCAGGGAACCCATATCCCAGTCAGTGAACATTGTAATTTGGAAGTGTTTTCTGAATCCTTGCTCCCCATTCTCCACCTTATTTGAGTCTCAAACCTACAAGAGACAGCAAAACTTCCCATCCGCGGCCCTATTTCAAAATAGAAAAAAAATCAGAGCCTAGATCAGGGAAGAATAGAGGGTTACTGTTTATGG
>NW_007035772.1:0-730 GCF_000164805.1 Carlito syrichta | reverse complement strand
ATCAGTTGGCTGAAGCTATGTAGATTTATTTCTGGGTTCTCTATTCTGTTCCATTGATCTATGTGCCTATTTTTACACCACTACAGTATGAGTCTTGTAGTATAATTTGAAGTCACAACCAATACCACAGAAATAAAAAAGATCATCAGAGACAACTATGAACAACTCTACATTCACAAAGTAGGAAACCTAAAGGAAATAGATACATTCCTGGAAACATACAACCTCCCAAAGTTGAACCAGGAAAAATAGAAATCCTGAACACACCAATAATGAGTAGTGAGACTGCATCTGTAATAAAACATTTCCTCCAAACACAAAAAGCTCAGGGCCTGATGGATTCACAGCTGAATTCTACCAGATGTACAAAATATAACTGGTACCAATCCAATGGAAACTGTTCCAAAAAATATTCTCCCTAACTCATTCTATGAAGCCAGTGTCACCCTGATACCAAGCTCAGGCAAGGTCTTAACATAAGAGGAAAACTACAGACCAATGTCCCTGATGAATACAGATGCAGAGATCCTCAGCAAAATACTGACAGACTGAATCCAACAGCACATCGAAAGGATAATACACCATGATCAAGTGGGTTTTATTCCAGGGATGCAAGGATCATTTGACACATGCAGATCAGTAAAGGTGATTCACCACCTAAGCAGAATTAAAAACCAAACGATCATCTCAAGAGATGCAGAAAAGGCATTTGATGAAATTCATCATTGCT
>NW_007035771.1:0-736 GCF_000164805.1 Carlito syrichta | reverse complement strand
TCTGTTTTTTGTGCTATTTTATTGGAATTATGGTCTAAAGCCACATCTATGTTGCTGCAATTTTTTTATGACTGCATAATATCCCATGGTGTATATGTGTCATATATTCTTTATCCAATCCATTATTGATGGACACTTAGGTTGGCACTTTACCATTTTTAGGTTTAGTGTGTGCCATTTTAGGTATGTGACTCTTTTTCACTTCTAATAATCCTCCAGGACAGTGACCATATGTTCTTCTCATTATTTTGCTGTATACTAAGGCTTCTAAAACATGTATTCATAATGTTTTTAAAAATCAACTGAATGTATTAATACATTCATTACTTCAGTTATGTATATTATGTTCTTCCCATCATTATCGACTTGCTCACCTTGCATCACTTATTGAAAAATGGAGGTGAAGTAAGTATGGAAAACTAGGCAACTCCAAATACAAACTGAGCATTCTATAAAGCATAAAAGCAACTTAAGAATAATGATAGTTTAGCTTCATTTGATGTCATGCATAGTCAGTACTAACATCAGTATAAAGGTGCTAACATGCTCAAGTTTTGAGATTATCATAAAATCAATCATCTATTTTAATAAGTTTAGTAATAGGATATGTACTGGATTTAGATTTGCTTAAATGTATAAAAAAAGTTATGAGAAAAAGACAGCAATAAAAATACTTGTGTTTTGGCAGATGCATTCTGTCTTTCTAATTGAAATCTAATTATTATGATTTGTTCTT
>NW_007035770.1:0-741 GCF_000164805.1 Carlito syrichta | reverse complement strand
GGTCTCGAACCCGCGGGCTCAGGCAATCCACTCACCTCAGTCTCCCAAAGGCGCAGATTACAGGCTGAGTCACCGAGCCTGGCTTTCTCAATTCTTAAACTTCAGGAAAAATACCTGGCCCACCAGTTAATAACCTCATTAGAATTATTTAGGCACGCGGTCTCACTGTGTTGCTTAGGCTGGTCTTGGACTCTTGGGCTCAAGTAATCCTCTCACCTCAGCCTCCCAAAGTGTTCGGATTACAGGCATGAGTCACCATGCCCAGCCTAGAATTATTCTTATGTATAATTCTACCTCTTAAAGATAAACAAGGCCCAGAAAATATGTTATGATTTCTCCTTACTAAACTGATCACATATTGGCTGGAAATGGAGGCCACACCTGTAATCTCAATGCTTTGGGAGGACAAGGCAGGAGAACTGCTCAAGGCAGAAGTTCAAGACCAGCCTGGGAATCATAGCAAGACCCCATCTCTACAAAAATAAATAAATAAATAAATTAGCTGGGCATGGTGGCATGCACTTGTAGGCCTTGCTACTTGGGAGGCTGTGGCAGAAGGCCCACTTGAGCTCAGGTGTTCAAAGCTCCAGTGAGTTATGATAGCACCGCTGCACTCCAGCCTGGGCAACTGAGTGAGACTCTGACTCTAAAAACAAACAAAAACAACTGATCACAGAAACAACAACATTTCAGAGATCAATTTCCTTCAGTCTGTTATATGTCTTGGATTTTTTTTTTTTG
>NW_007035769.1:0-769 GCF_000164805.1 Carlito syrichta | reverse complement strand
GAGCGGCCCCTTTGAACTCACCAGCTAATTTACTCCTGTGCACTCCCCCCTGTGGCTGGGTAATTAATATGGTGTGAACCAGTGATTAGCAGTGGTGGGAGCCCCTGACTGCCGCGGACTTAACCCTTCTCTGCGCCTGGGAAGAATCGCTGTCTCCTTCAGCGGTTCTTTCTCTGGTGGTCACATGGTCACAAGTTTTTCCCTTTAGGGAGGTGGGATACACTTTGCTCTTCACACAAACTCCTCCCCCAAATTTCCCTCAAGGAAGCGGGCTTAGGAAAGGGTGTGGGAAGACTACCTTTCATTTCCTGCTTGGAGGGACTGGGATGGCTGCTAGGAGGGAATGAGACTGCTCACGGTCTTCTCCAGAGGAGTTCAGGGTCCTCCTGTACCTGCATCCCACAGCCTTCCCAGTTCTGACACTTGACACTTGAGAATCATTCATTCCAATTCAACAGATGTCTAGTGAGCTTCGCCTCATAGAGAGTCTGTCCTTGGCAATGTACAGAGTGTAGAAAGGAGAGGACCTGATCCCTGCCTGCATGGCGTGCCCAGCTGGGAGCAGAGTCCGAGCAGGGAACTGCTCAGCCTCCGACGTGTCTTTACCTGCATTCCCCAGGCTCCTCTCCTTCTCTCTCCCTGGCCCTTAGTAGCCATGATTCATATTCAAATGCTGACTACACCAGACCTATTTTATTTTATTTTATTAAGTTGGAGTCTCACTCTGTTGCCCAGGCTGGAGTGCAGTGGCATGCTCACGGCCACTGCA
>NW_007035768.1:0-749 GCF_000164805.1 Carlito syrichta | reverse complement strand
GGCTGAGGCGGAAGGATCGCCAGAGCCCAGCAGGTTGAGGCTGCGTTGGCCAGGAGCGGCCACTGCACTCCAGTCTGGGAGACGGAGTGAGACTCCAACTCAAAAAAATAAAAATAAATAAATAAAAATAAATAAAAAACAAAAGTTGTGCCTGAAGGGTGTACCTCACCTGCCCCACCCTAGTCTCAGCCCTGTGGCGTGTGCTGCATGGTTTTCAAGGTCTGCAGGCAGTGTCTTCCAAGCCACATGGGCAAATTCCCTCTCTACCCTTGGATGGGATGTTTCCAGGCCTAGGACAATCAAAGGAGCTAGGGTCTTTGGTCTGCCTCTGCCGCCATCACTGGCTTCCCTGGTGGACACGGTTTCTTCTTTCTCATCTCCTTCTCCTTCTCCCTCTTCCTCCTCCTCCTCCTCCTCCTTCTTCTCCCTCTCTCGCTCTCTTCTTGAGTCCAAGTGTCACTCTGTTGCTCAGGCTGGAGTGCAGTGGCACGCTCCCAGCCACCACAGCCTCAACCTGCTGGACTCAGGTGATCCTCCTACCTCAGCCTCCTGAGTAGCTGGAACTATAGGTGTGCACCACCACACTCAGCTAATTTTTTCATTTATTGTAGAGATGAGGCCTTGCCAAATTTCCCAGGCTGGCCTTGAACGCCTAGGCTTGAACAAGCCTCTCACGTCCACCCCGCAAAGTGCTGGGATGACAGACGTGAGCCACTGCGCCTGGCTTTCTCCTGTTTTTTTTTTTTTTT
>NW_007035767.1:0-768 GCF_000164805.1 Carlito syrichta | reverse complement strand
TGAAGTTGAGATACTCTGGTTTAGATCGTAGTGCAGAAGATTTAACAAATCTTACATCAGCCATGGCATCTCATTCTTCCAGGTATCAATGGGGGAAAGAGAATGTCTTCTATCTGCTATACTGAGAAGGAACTGGTGGAATGATTTTTATCTGCTCCTTACAAAACAAGGAAGAAGCTTCTGAGGTTCCAGAATATGTGCTAGTCTTCAGTGGCTATTTCTTCCTTGTCGCATGACCTAGATTTGAAACTTTTAAGGAGTTCATGCAGGAATTGTGACATTCAGGTGATCGTACCATATACATACCCCCTCCTTTAGTATGGGAGACACAATTTTTTTCTCAACCTTCCAATGAGTTCAGGCCATTCAAGGCTTGTTTGCAAATGGTAGATGGGGGGATACTAATCCAGCATGTATTCATTATTTTATAGACTACTGCTATTATTACGAGTATAAAATACATGTACTTTGAAGAAAACTGGTTGCTAAATACAACAAAAACATGCAAAATACATTGAATGATACCTCATGTTTTCATTAGGTCTATCTCTAGTTCTCTATAAAATATTTTATAAACATATTAAAGACCTAATTAATTCTCATGATACCCATGAGAAGCAAAGAAGGGGTTATATTATTTCCATTTTAAGAGATGATAATTAAACCTTGCCTGGAGTTACACATTGACTTGAAGATCCAGGAGTAAATTACAAGTCTTGACATTGGTGCCATGTCTGCTGGCCAGGGAAGCATTTTGCTGATGGCACC
>NW_007035766.1:0-1119 GCF_000164805.1 Carlito syrichta | reverse complement strand
CATAGCTAGAGAGAATGTAAAATGGTGCAGCTGCCATGGAAAACAGTTGGGCAATTTCTCAGAGGTTAAACTTAGAGTTACCATATGACCCAGCTAGTATGCAATGTAGAAACAACTCAATCAGCATGAAGAAACAAAATGTGGGACATCTGTACAATGGTATATTATTCAGCTGTGAAAAAAATGGAGTGTTGATACATGCTATAACATGGACGAATCTTGAAAACAATGTGCTAAGTGAAAGAAGCCAGACACAAAAGGCCACATATTGTATGATTTTATTTATATAAAATGTCCAGAATAGACAGATCTTTAGAAACAGAAAGTAGGTATGTGGTTGCTAGGGGCTAGGGTGGAGACAGGGATGAGGAATGGCTGCTACGGATATAGGGTTTCTTTGAGGGTGAGAAAAATGTTGTGAAATAGATAGTAGTAATTGTCAAACACAATCTGTGAACATGCTCAAAAGTCACTGAATTGTATGCTTTAAAACAATGAATTTTATGGTATGAATTATATCTCAATATATATAAAATAATAATTGTATGGCTTAAAATGTCAATAGCATTGAGATTAAATGTGTTCAAAATACACCCTAAATGTAGTCACTCAGCTACCAGGCTAGGAAACATAGCCTTTAGCTAGGTATCTATGGACCCCACTAAAATTTTTACTGCTATATAACAGGGGTTGGCACACTATGTCTGGGGACCAAATTCGGCCAGCACCCATTTTTGTAAAAAGACTATCTGGCCCTTTATAGGAAAAGTTTGCTACTGGAGACAAGCAGCAAAATAGGCTTCCATGACAGAGACAGCCTGAGGTCTACGTGGCACATTTCTCGGGTGGTACAGCTCTTTCAATCCACACAGAAACAATTTTCCCCCTAACAACCCATAACACCACACTGGAAGGGTACAAATGGTCTCTGTAAGGAACACTCTCCTCTGGCATCGGGCCTTGTGAAACTGACCCACTGACCCATATAACTTTGATTCTCATGAGAATTTTTTTTTTATTGTAAAATTATCTTAAAAAATTTTTTTTTATTTTAAAAATGTGGGGTACAGTGCAGGGTGGTATACAAATGTTCATTATGCAAGTACACTTGTTGATGAG
>NW_007035765.1:0-772 GCF_000164805.1 Carlito syrichta | reverse complement strand
TCCCCTCACTGCCAGGCGAGAGATTGCTGTATGTCTTTTGGGAAAAACTGAGTAATCAAAGTAAAAGATCTACTAAAACAAACAGGTGAGGCCCTCCTTCAATGGTTGTCAAGCCATTTCACCCTATAGTAAAACACAGGAATTCACTCAGCTTGCAAATGGTGTATGCATCTAAGCAGTTTTTAGCTATTTCATTTTTTTTAGAAATAAAATGATAGCCAAGGTTCAGCTCCTCATGTGAAAGAGGAAAGAACAAACAAAAAACTGTTAAGGTGGCAGAAAAGACTTAAAATAAAGGCAATGCTGGGAACAGGAAAACTTTAGAAACCAAAATTAATGTCATCAAATAGCTTAGGGTAAGACACCGGATATAAAAATAAATCTTTGAGAATCTTATTCAGAAAAGAAATTTACGTTTTTGAAATTAAAATGCAATTGTAGTAATAAAATCTCAATAGAAGATAAGAACATTTTTCAGAAATGTTCTACTGCAAGGCAGAAGAAAATTATTATTATTATAAAAATCTCTATGTTTAACTCTTCAGTCAATGAGTTATTCTATAAATTCTTATTCTTTATTGGGCATTTTTGTGTCTTCTACATAATTATATTCTCTGTAGTTAAACATTCCCTACATATCAGTTCTTCTATAATTACTTCCTAAAGTTGTCAGGGAAGACTTGATATGTTCTCCTATTTAGATATGAGGATATCTAGAGTTCTCCCTGCTCCTGAAAGACAAAACATAATTATAAAATAAATGCCAAACTGA
>NW_007035764.1:11201-11563 GCF_000164805.1 Carlito syrichta | reverse complement strand
TGAAGTCCACAGTGGCCATGAGTGTGCCCCTGCACTCCAGTCTTACAGAGCAAGGATTCTGACTCCAAATAAAAATAATCACCACCACCACCACAGGTGGTATGAGGTGCCACCTGGTGTGAGGTGCTATCCTCAGGGATGGGAGAGGAAAATGCACTTTCTGGCATGTTGTTCACAGAAAGTTTCCAAATGTGGCCACCGGGCACATCCATCCCATGCCTTTGGCCATGAGCCCCAGAAGGCCTTCCTCCACCCTCCACATTCGTTCCCCACAGGAAAGACGTGTGTGATACCATGGAACAGATGGGCCTAGCTAGGGTGGCCATCAGACAAAAAGTGTTAAGATGGCTCAGCAAAACTGT
>NW_007035764.1:8855-9785 GCF_000164805.1 Carlito syrichta | reverse complement strand
TTGGCCTGGTCTTCCCAAAGTGCTCGATCATAGGCTTTCCATTTGGTTGACATCCTGGTCTTCCTGCCTGATTCTTGAAATCTGGACTGGAGGTGATACTCCCGTTGAGGCCTGTCCTCACCCAAGGTTTTCTGGGTTTTGCTTGGGGTCGAGGTGTGGGCTTGCTATGGTGTCTAGCCTGGTCTCAGTTCCCAAGTACCAGCCATCTTCCCATCTCGGCCTCCTTGGGTGGCGAGGAGACAGGTGTGAGTCTCCCAGCTTGTCCCCTTCTGATGGTTTGAGAGTCACACCCTACATTTCCCTGAGGTGGCCCATGGAAGGAGCGAGTGTGTTTACCTGGGGAATCTTGGCAGGAGGAGTGGAAGGCACTCCGGTGCCTTTGGCCACGCATCCCAGAAGGCCTGCCTCCACCCTCCACAGTCATGCCCCATGGCAAAGATGCATGTGAGCTTGTGGAACACATGGTCTTGAGCTTGGGTGGTCATTGAGCACTGAATGATCAAGGCAGTCCAGCAACCATGAGGCCATCCCAGGTTCCAGTTGCCCGGTTCTGCCTCCTTCAGGAGTGGAGAGGGCCCCTTCCTCTCCCCATCACTCCATCATACCCCGCCCACGAGGTCCTTTCCCTGGGGATCTGTGGACACCCATTGTGACTCCAGTGGGAGGCTTCATTTTTGTCACAGGAGCCTCCATCGGCTGCATTTGGGTGTGGCATCATGATCCTGGCTCCCGAGGCCTTGCTCCCTTAGCATCTTGGACTCTGGGGGCCACCACACCTGACTCGATCTTGGGGACCTTTTGCCGGGATGAGTTCTGGCCATGTTGCCTGACTAGTCTCCCAATTCAGGGTTCAGAAAGCCTCCCACTTTGGCCTCCAAGGCTGTGGGGCACACGGCCGTGAGCCATGGTGCCCGACCTGGACTCGCATGT
>NW_007035764.1:7247-8271 GCF_000164805.1 Carlito syrichta | reverse complement strand
GGAGGGTAGAGAGGAGGTCTCACCAAGTTGCCCAGGTACATCTAAGACCCCCGTGCTTGGGCTGGCTGCTGTCCTGTCTCCAGAAGCACTGAGATGACAAGGTTAAGCCCTCTAGCCAGGTCTTGATCCTTTGTTGAATACGAACCAGAAGGCTCCACATGGCAGCCCACACTTGGAATCCCAGAGCTCTGGGAGGCCCAATTGGGACAATGGCTGTAGCCCAGGAGCTCGAGACCGGTCTGGGCCATGTAGGGAGACCCCATCTCCACACCCATCTAAACAGGGGGTCTGGGGTTGTGGTGCCCATCATCCCAGACACTCCAGAGACTGAGGCGGGAGTATCTCCAGAGCCCGCAATTTCGAGGCTGGTGGTGAATGATGGTCATTTCCCCAGGACCCAGCCTGGTCCACAGAACCAGACCCTATCTCCAAAAACATGAGACTTGCACACAGATTCTCAACTGTGCATGGTGTGTTCAAAGGGCGACTGGCTTTAGAGCCAGAAAAATGGAACTGGGAGGAAGAAATGTCCCTAGGTGAGGTATGTGTGGCCAGCATTTCTTGGTATAAGGTCCTCGTTGCCAACAGAGAGCCAGCTTGCTTGGGTCACATTTTTCAGCTCGGAGAGGAGAGCTGGCAGGATCTTAGCCAGGGAGCCTCAGGAAATCCCACACCAAAGCGTGGACAGCCACTTGTGGAGAATTGGGGAGGGAAGATGCCATGCTTGGGGGTCCCTCTTATGTGGGGGGTGGGGGTGAAGAACTGAGGGGAGAAGTTTTGCATGCAAATTAATTTCTATATTGACTTCGATTTTCTTTCTTGCTTGCTTGCTTTTCTTTCTTTCTTTCTTTCCTACTTTCTTTCTTTCTTTTCCTCTCTCTCTCTCTTTTGTTCCTCACTAGGTAGCCCTGGCTGCTCTCAAACCACCCAAGTTGGGCCTTCATCTCGGCTTTGGCCTCTCAAACTGCAGCAATCACAGGTTTTCCATTTGGTCGACATTCTGGTCTTCCTGCCTAGTCTTGAA
>NW_007035764.1:5633-7227 GCF_000164805.1 Carlito syrichta | reverse complement strand
CTATGGTGTCCAGCATGGTCTCAGATCCTGGACTCCAGTCATCTTCCCATGTCGACCTCCTTGAGTGCCAAGGAGACAGGCATGAGTCACCCTGCCGCATACTCAATAGTATGAGAGACACACCCTCCCATTCCCAGAGATGGCCCCTGGGAGGAGTGATTGAGTCCACCATGTGGATCAAGGCTGCAGAGGGGTGGGCACTTTGGCGGAGACATGCCCTGCGCCAGGTGCTCGCCCCGGGTGGGCTCAATGGGCAATTCTGGGTGCTCCCTCCAGGTTCCTGGATGATCTGAAGGGTGCAGGCGTCATGGTGGGACCCCGAGAATTGGGTGAAGGGCTGACAGGGGGCACATGACTATAACCCTGGCACTTTTGGAGGCCGAGGCAAGAGGATGACCTTACCCTCTGGGTTAGAGACCAGTCTAGGCACCTTGGTGAGACCTAATCTCTACAAGAAAACAACAAAATGAGCCAAGTGTGGAGGTGCACATCAGTTGTACCAGCCATTCGCGAGGCAACAGTGGGAAGATTGCCAGAGCCCTGCCAGTGGAGGCCATGGTGGCCAAGAGTGGGCCTCCTTGCTTCAGCCCGGGTGGCAGTTTGGGACTCCGAATCAGAATAATAATACCAACCACCACCACCACAACCATAGGCTGACATCAGGGGCTCAGAATGGCATCCTGGCCCTTCGGAGATCGAGGCAAGTGGATGGCAAAAGCCTGCGGTTCCGAGATCAGCTCAGGACACTGGGTCAGAACTCGTCTCAGTCATCAAAGATAAATCCAAAGATTATCTCGTCATGCTGGTGCAGGCCTGTGGCTCCAGCCACTTGGGGGTCCGAGGTGGGATGATGGCCAACAGATGCAGTCCATGGTGGTCGTGAGTGTGCCCCTACACTCCAGCTTGGGCGGCAGACCAGGATTCCAACTCCAAATAATAATAATCACCACCACCACTACCACCACCAGTCCTGCAACAAAATGGAATGAGTCACCTTCCGAGATGGGAGAGAAAAAGACATTTTCTGGCATGTCGTTCACACAAGCTTTCAAAGGTGGCTACTGGGCACATGCTTCCTGCTCCTTAAGCCACAAGCACCAGAAGACCTGCCTCTGCCCTCCACACTCATGTCCCACGTCAAAGACTTGTATGAGCTCACAGAGCAGATGGCCCTGATCCAGGGCGTCCATCAGGCACAGAGAGATCAAGGGGGTCCAGCAACGCCACAGTCAACCCACATTCCAGTTACCCGGTCTGCCACCTTCAGACGAGGGTGGGTCCCTTCCTCTCCCGATGAATCCATCATCCCCTGCTCATGCAGATCTTTCCTTGAGGAGCTATGGACACCCATCATAATGTATAAGGGAGGCGTATTTTTTGTCCCTGGAGTTTCCATTGGCCCAGGAGACAGCGGCACAATCGTGACTCCTGGGCTATTGACCTGCCAGGCTTAGGCGGTCCTCCCTCCTTGGCCCCTGAGCATCTGGGATTCAAGGAGCCACCACGCCTGACTCGATTTTGGGAACCTCTCACCAAGAGGAGGTCTGGCAAATTTACCTGGTCTGGTCTCTGACCCCTGGGCTCAGTAAATCTC
>NW_007035764.1:4424-5499 GCF_000164805.1 Carlito syrichta | reverse complement strand
GGAGGCCAAGGCTGGAGAATGGCCAAAGCCCAGGATCCCAAGGTTAGCCCAGGCCAGGCAGTGAGACCTCGTCTCTGCACACATCCAAACAAAGGGGTCTGGGACCGAGTTGTTGGTTGTCCCGGTCACTCCAGAGCCTGAGACTGGGGGATCACCATAGCCCATGATTTTGATGCTGGCGGAGAATGACAGTTGTTTTCCTGGGTCCCGACCTGAGCCACAGAGCCAGACTCTGTCTCCAAAAGCATCAGAATCGTACACAGATTCTCAACTGAGCATGGAGAGTTCACAGGGCAACTGGCCTTAGAGCCATGAAAAATGGGATTGCGGGGAAAGAAATCTCTCTGCGTGAGTGATTTGTCCTGGGACTTTCTTGGTGGAAGGACCTCGTTGCAGAGTAAGAGGGTAGCCTGCCTGGGGCACATTTCCCACCTTGAGGAGGAGAGTCGGCAGGAACCCAGTCAGGGAGTCTGGGAAATTCCGAACCAAAGTGAGGTCTGCCATTGGGAGGGGTCAGGGCTGAAAGGTGCCTAGCTTGGGGGACCTCATAAGCAGAGGAGCAGGGGGGAAGGACTGAAGGCAGAAGGTTTGCAGGACAATGGGTGTCTTTCTTTTCTTCTTTCTTACTTTTTCTTTCTTTCTTTCTTTCTTTCTTTCTTTCTTTCTTTCTTTCTTTCTTTCTTTCTTTCTTTCCTTCTTTCCTTCTTTCCTTCTTTCTTTTCTTTCCTCACTAGGTAGTACAGGTTGCTCTCAAACCATACAACTCGGGCCATCCTCTCAGCCTGGTCCTCTAAAACTGCCGTGATCACAGGTTTCCATTTTGTCGACATCCTGGTCTTCCTGCCTGGTCTTGAACTCTGGACTGGAGGTGAACCTCCTGCTAAGGCCAAACCTCGTCCAAGGCTTTCTGGGTTTTGCTGGGGTCGAGTTGGGGGTTTGCTCTGGTGTCCTTCCTTGTCTCAAGTTCCCGGGCTCAGGCTATCTTCCCATCTCTGCCTCTGTGAGTGGCAAGGCAAGAGTCTTGAGTCACCCGGCTGTTCCACCCTCTATGGTTTGAAAGTCATACACTACCTTT
>NW_007035764.1:2859-4329 GCF_000164805.1 Carlito syrichta | reverse complement strand
AGAGACACATTCATGTGCCAGGTACTCCCTCAGGGCAGTCTTGGGGGGTGACTCCGGCTGCCCACTTTGGGGTTCTGGGTCATTGGAAATGGAGTGGGACTCACAGTGGGGCCTCGAGAGGGGTGTGAATGCCGGGTGTGGGGGCTCATGCCTGTCAACCCAATGCTTTGGGAAGCCCAGAGGAGAGCATGACCTTAGTCCCTAGGTACGAGAACAGCCTGGAACCTTGGTAAGACCTCATCTTTACAAGAAACAAACAAAATGAGCTAAGTGAGGTGGAGGACGCCTGTCATTCTGGCCACTTGGGAGGCTGCAATGGGAAGATCGCCAGAGCCCAGTCAGTGGAGGGCATGGTGGCCAAGAGTGGAACCCTGCACTCTCACCTGAATGAAAGACCGGGACTCTTACTCAGAATAATAATACCAACCACCATCACAGCTACAGACCAGTCTCAGTGACTCAGCCTGGCATCCCAGCACTTCAGAGGCCCAGGTAAGTAAATGGCCTGATCCTGTGGTTTTGACACCAGCATGGGACACAGGGCAAGTCCTCATCTCAGCCGTCACAAATAAATCCAAAGATTAGCCAGGTGTGGTGTCGCAGGCCTGTGGTTCCAGCTACTCAGAGGGGGAGGCGGGAGGATCACCTGAGCTTGGCGGGTGGCATCTGCCATGGCCATGAATATGCCCCTGTGCTCCACCCTGGGTGATAGAGTGGTATTCTGACCCCAAATAATAATAATCACCCTCAAAATCACCACCACCAACCCTGCCACCCAGCATGAGGATTCACCCTCAGAGAAGGGAGAGGATAATGCACTTTCTGCCCTGTCATTCATGGGAGGTTTCAATGGTGGCCACCGGGCATGTCCATCCTGTGCCTTTGGCCATGTGCCACAGAAGGCCTGCCTCCACCCTCCACACTCATGCCCCAAGGCAAAGACTCCTGTGAGCTTAAGGAACACTACTCCCCATCTTATTGTAGCTGTAGGGAACAGAGTGATCAAGGTGGTCCAGCAATGTGGCAGAAAAGCCCAGGTTCTGGTTGCCCGATCTGACACCTTCAGTAAGGGGGAGGGCCCATCCTCTTCCAATCATTCCAAGGTCCCCTACCCAAACAGATCATTCCCTGGGAGCCATGGACGCCAATCGTGACGCACGTGGGACACATCTTTTTGTCACTGGAGTCTCCGTTGTCCGTTGTTCGTGTTCATGGCGACATGATCATGGCTCCCAGGGCCTCGATATGATGGGCTCAGGTGGTCTTCAGGCCTCAGCCTATGAGCAGCCAGAACTCTGGGGGTCACCATGCCTGACTCGATATTGTGGACCTCTCATTCAGACGAGTTCTGGCCATCATGCCTGGGCTGGTCTCCCAACCCTGGGCTCAGACAACCTACTGCCTCGGCCTCCCAGGTCATGGGACGGACGGCCATGACCCACGATGCCCAGCCTGAATTTGCATGTTCTG
>NW_007035764.1:0-2673 GCF_000164805.1 Carlito syrichta | reverse complement strand
CTGCATTACAGGGAGCGATGACAACTTGCTACATGACCCAGACTGGCCTTGAAATCCTGGGCTCCAGTGGTCCCCGGCCTTGGCCTCCAAAAGTCACAGCCCAATTGTCTGCCAATTCACCATCTTTCAGGAATTCTAGTTCCAAGCCTGGGGCCTCCTTCCCAAATGATCTGTCTGTTTACAATGATCCCAACTCCATACACAAATGGATTCTCCCTCTTTTTTTCCTTTATTCCTTTTTTTCTTTGAGTTGGTGTCTAACTCTGTTGTCCAGACTGGAGGGCGGTGGTTCATTCCCAGTCACTGCAGCCTCAGCCTGCCAGGCTCCATTGATCCTTTCCCTGGCCTTCCAGGAAGCAGAAATGACAGGCACGAGCCACCATGCCCAGCTCATTTCAGATGGAGGGTAGAGTCAAGGCCTCACCAAGTTGCCTAGGCAGGTCTTGTCTTCATGCTTGGGCCAGCCACTTGTCTCAGCCTCCCAAAGCTCTGGGATGATGAGGCTGAACCCCTAGGCTGGCCTTGATCCTTTGTCAAAAAAGAAATATTTGCCAGGCACAGCGGACCACACCTGGAATCCCAGTGCTCTGGGAGGGGGAGGTGGGAGGATGGCTGGAGCCCAGGAGCCAAAGACCAGTCCAGGCCATGCAAGGAAACTCCATCTCCAGACCTATCCAAACAGGTGATCTGGGCTTGATATGTTCGTTTTCTCAGTCATTTTAGAGGATGAGGTTTGAGGATTGCTGAAGCCCATGATTTCGAGGCTTGTGGAGAATTATGTTCATGTTCCCAGGCCCCAGCCTGGCCAGGAGAGACAGACACTATCTCCACAAACATCAGAATCGTACACAGATTCTCATCTGTGCGTGATGTGTTCACAGGACGACTGGATTTAGAGCCAGGAACAATGAGATTGGGGGGGAAATAATGTCCCTGTTTGATGGAAGTGTCCCTGGCCTTTCTTGGCACAAGGTCCTCCTTGCCAAGTTGGAGGGTTAGACTGACTGGGGCACATTTCTCACCTTGGAGAGGAGAGCCGGCAGGAGCCTGGTCAGGGTGCCTCAGCAACTCTTGCATCAAAGCAGGGGCAACCATTAGGGTGGTTGGGACTGGAAGGTACCGAGTTATGGGGACCTTCACTTGTGGGGAGGCAAGGAGAAGACTGAGGGCAGAAGTTTTGCAGGAGAATGTATTTCTTTCTTTCTTTCTATCTTTCTTTATTTTTTCCTTTTTCTTTCTTTCCTTCTTTCTTTTTTTATTTCCTCACTAGGATTTCCAGGCTGCTCTCAAATCGCCCAACTCAGGCCTTCCTCTCAGCCTGGGTCTCCCAAACTGCTGCAGTCACAGGCTTTCTACTTGGTCGACATCCTGGTGTTCCTGCCTGGTTTTGAACTCTGGGACAGAGGCAAACCTCCTTCTGAGACCGGCCCTCACCCATGGTTTTCTGGGTTTTGCTTGGGGTCGAGGTGGGGGCTTGCTATCATGTCCAGTACGGTTTTGAGCTCCCAGGCTCTGGCCATCTTCGTGGTTCAGCCTCCCAAGTGCTGAGGAGACAGGCATGAGATGTCTGGCCATCTCCAATCACTCAAACGTTTGAGTCATGCCATTCTTTTCCCTAAGGCAGCCCCTGGGCGGAGCGAGCACGTCCACTCTGGGGAATGGTGTGGGCAGAGTGATGGGAGCCCCGGCAGAGATATGTCCCTGCACAAGCTGCTCCCCCTGGGGAAGTCTCGATGGGTGACTGCAGCCACTGTCTCTGGGGTCCTGGGTTGTCAGAAGGTAGTGGACCTCACAGTGGAGCCACAAGAGGGCTGTGGACGCTGGGCACAGAGGCTCACATCTGTCATCCTGGTGTTCTGAGAGGCAGAGGTGAGAGGATGTCCTGAACCCCAGTGTTCAAGACCAGCCTGAGCACCTTGGTGAGAACTCATCTCTACAAGAAACCAAAAAATGAGCCGAGCATGGTGGCACACACCTCTCTTTCTGGCTACATGGTAGTCTATGGAGGGAGGATTGCTGGAGCACAGCTGGTGGAGGCTGCAGTATCCGAGTGAGGGCCCTTCACTCCAGCTTGGGTGACAGAGCAGGATGCAGGCTCAAAATAATATCAACCACTAGCACCACCACAACCACAGCCCAGGCTCAGGCCCTCAGCCTGACATCCTAGACCTTCAGAGACCTAGGTGAGGGCATGACCTGAGCATACAGGTTCAACACCAGTCTGGTACATGGGGTGAGACCTTGTTTCGGCCATCAAAAATAAATCCAAAGATTAGCCAGGTGTGGTGTCACAGTCCTGTGGTTCCAGCCACTCTGTGGGCCGAGGCAGGAGGATCGCCTGAGCCCGGCAGGTGGAGTCTGCCATGGCCATGCACATGACCCTGTGCTCTGGGCTGGGCAACAGAAGAGAATTCCAACTTCAAATATTAATAATCACTACTTTGGGGGGCCAGCCCCTGAAGAGAGATTTGGGAGGTCCCAAGGAAGGTGTGATGGCGTTGATGATTATTTTGGAGGGATAGATGTTAAAAGAAAGAAATATGGAGGGATAGATATAAAGAGAAAGAGAAAGAAAGAGAAAGTAAGTGAACATCTGTTCAACGGATTGAGAAGAAGCTGAAACCACAGTCTGTGAGAAACGGGAACAATGGACTCCTAAAGTAAGCCATGCCT
>NW_007035763.1:0-994 GCF_000164805.1 Carlito syrichta | reverse complement strand
AGGGATGCCGCACCACTGACCGGTACACCTGGGGAGCAGGGCTGTCACTTTGCCACCAGTCCCAGCTCTGCACTCGTGGGATTTGCCATGCACGCAGACCTGCTCTGGCGGCCTGTCTTGCACAGCTAAACGAGCATTTTCCAGCCCAGGGTCTTTTCGATTTCTGTTGTGCACATGGCACTTGGCTCACTTGCAAGGTTTTCTACATTTAGTCATGGATATTGGAGATGGGAAGGGTTTTAAATTTTAGTAGGTTCGACTCTCCTTTTACGTACGAGGGAAATGAAATCCAGAGAAATGGAACAACTTGTCTGGGCTCACACAGTTTAGAACTGGACTAGAACCCAGCTCTCCACCCTTAGCCAGTTTCCTATGCTTTGTGTGAAGCGATGTGTGTGTGTTTTTTATGCACTGCATAGACGTGTGCCATGGTCTGTGCGTGAGCTTAGCCATTTATAAGCAACGATCTGTGGGCATTGCTTGGGGAGGCAGGGTGAAGCCATGGGGAGAGGGTTCTAAATGCTAGTCCTGCCCGTGTCAACAAGCCGTGCTCCTGGACAAGGCACTCTTCCTCTCTGGGCCTCACTTTTTTTCCTGAGTAAAACATTTAAACTGCAAGGCCCTGTCCAGCTTTCAAAAATCATCACCAAATGGAACCACATTGAGAGAAAAGTTGCTATTTGGAGATGTTTTGTAATGAATGCCGGATCTTTTTTGAAAAATGAATGCTCCATCCATTGCTTGGATCATTTCAGATTTGCACTTGTCCATCCTTCTGGAGAGGAACAGATGCTCTGAATGTGCTGCCCAGTTTTGAACTACAGAAGCCAGGGATGCTGGCAGAGCAGGAAACGGAGAGACCACCACGTCTGCCCCCAAGCAGAACACCCTTGCTTGCCTCACCGAGGGGGCCTGGCACATGGACGGGCACCCAGGCAGAGAGACTTTGCACGGGGGCCTGAATGAACAATGACAGCAACTTCAGGTCCCCAAG
>NW_007035762.1:0-803 GCF_000164805.1 Carlito syrichta | reverse complement strand
GGGGGGGGCGGCGGGGGGGGGGGGGGGGGGGGGGGGGCGGAGTGGTGATTATGCAAATGTGGATATCCAGACATACTTATAAAGCTTTCTGAAAGTAAATTAAGTTTTCAGATGGAAAGGTCTAATTCATATAATATACTTGGATAGCAGCCAGTTTCAGGTTTGAGGTCCTAAAATAACTTGGTAAGATAATTTCTCAGGGGCAAAATTCCTCCAAACTGTAGATCTAAGACATTTTAGGTGCGGCAGAACTATTAACAGAAGTATAAGCCTTCAGAAACAACATTGCCCTTGTCTCCAAAAGGTAAGTGAGAAAAGAAAATTGTCATGCAGACTTTTTTCTCTTTTTGCAAATAAACCTTATTTTAGATCATGCGTTAGAGAAAGTTTTCACCAGAAATTAGAGTATCTCTGCTCAAAAAACACTCTGTGAGAACTTAATCCGGTTGTTTATCTAACTATTTTGCCCCTTACATTTCATTAACACATGCAGTTAGTTCTGTTACAAGGTACTGCACGCATTTGTAAAACATACTGCACCGTGCAAAATTGTACATAAAAAGGGGTTTATGGGGGAAATGAGATTAGGGCACAATACTCAGAAAACATAATCAGTGATACATTAAGAAAAGGGAAACTAATAAGAATGGTGACATAATTTTACACATATTAATGCTTAAGAAATATATGAATGCCACACCAAATATGATACTTTACCTCTAAAAACAGCAGAAGTTTGCTGCAAAAATGGGTGTTAGAAAGGTTGCAGATTGTTACTGTGAAGTGGTACAACGAGGGTTATC
>NW_007035761.1:0-797 GCF_000164805.1 Carlito syrichta | reverse complement strand
GGAAATTTCCTGCAGGCTGTGTGCTCACCAGGGCCACTCTCAGGAAGGCCAAGTGGAGGAATTGTGAAGGGTCCTCCAATTCATCCTCACTGGGCCTTGGCTGCAGGGTGAACACTGAACGCACATGCAGGTAACTACAAGTCAGTTTCAAGGAATTCTGGAATTCAGTCTATTTATTTATCTATAAATTGTCATTAGATAGTTTCTTATTTAAGCAATACCAAATGTGCAATCAGGAAAATGTTCACATGAAGAAGGGGCACTGTTCTTTTTTTTCCTCCTTTTTTTTTTCGAGTCAGAGTCTCATTCTGTCACCCAGGCTGGAGTGCACTGACACACTTATGGCCACTGTAGCCTCCACCTGCTAGACTCCGGCAATCCTTCCACCTCAGCCTTCCAAGTAGCCAGAACTACAGGGTGCACCACCACACCTGGCTAATTTATTTATTTATTTATTTTTAATTGTAGAGATGAGTTCTCACCAAGTTGCCTAAGCTGGTCTGAACCCCTGACTCAGTCAATTCTCGCACCTCGGTCTCCCAAAGTGCTGGGATTACAGGCGTGAGCCACTGCACATGACGGCTTCTTCTTTTTTCTTTTGAGTTGGGTTCTCACTTTAACACCCAGGCTAGAGTGCAGTAGCACGCTGCTCACGGCCACTGCAGCCTGGACCTTCTGGGCTCAGGTGATTCCTCCACCTTGGCCTTCCAAGTAGCTGGAACTACAGGTATGCGCCTCCATGCCCAGCTAATTTTTTGACTTATTGTAGAGATGAGGTCTCACCATGTTGCTCAGGC
>NW_007035760.1:0-1135 GCF_000164805.1 Carlito syrichta | reverse complement strand
AGTTGGAGTGCAGTGGCACACTCATGGCCACGGCAGCCTCCACTTGCTAGGCTCAGGTGACCCTTCTGCTTTAGCCTTCTAAGTTGCTGGAACTACAGGCATGCACCACCACGCCCAGCTAAATTTTTTATTTATTGCAGAGATGAGGCCTCGCCATATTGCCCAGACTGGTCTCCAACCTGTAGGCTCGGGCAATCCTCTCGCCTCTGCCTCCCAAAGTACAGGCATGAGCCACTGCGCCAGGCCAAAAGCATGTATTTAATACTACATATTGAACAGGCAAACTGAGAATATCAAACCAGAATGACCAATATGAAGATATATTCTAGAAAATTACCAGACTTCAAAGAAAAAGAAAAAAATTGTTTGGTCATCCAGCAAGAGAGAATGCCACTTTTAAGGAAAAAACATTAGGTTATTGTTAGACTTTTCAGCAATAAGATTTTAAGCCAGAAGAAATTGGAGCAATTTAAGAAACTCAAGGAAGGAAAATGTGAACCAAGGATTTATATATAGCACATCTTTCTTTCAAGGAAAAAGGGTGTGGGCAAATTTTCGAATATGTAAGAATTCAGAAAATACTGTTACCATGAGTTTTTCCTGAGAATAAGCTTCTGACGATCAGAAGGTTTCAAAGGACACAAGAACTGGGGATACTTAGTATTTAGAATTAAAATGAAATGATGATTAAAGGGAGGGTATAAAGTATATAATCTATTGCCTTAATGTTCAGGCCACACACAACTATTTAAAACTATTTAAATTGGAAGGATAAAGAAGAAAGCATATGAAAAAACTACAAACTGTTTTCAGGAATGATTTTGGTGGTGATATTATTAATATTAATATTCTGCAGCTTAATCAGACAAGCAAAAGTTGAAAGAATTCATTGCCTGCAAGAAATGTTAAAAGAAGTTCTTCAGAGAAAAAAGAAAAGGTCAGAAACTTGGGCCCACATAAAGAATGGAAGAGTGTTGGAGAAGAAGTAAATAAAAGTAAAAGAAAATCTCTAATTTTAAAGTCTTAATCTAAATAGTAACTTTGTTAAAATCATAATAAAAATAATGTGTTGGGCAGTTATAGCATATAGATTAGTGAATGAATTACAGTAACGTCATAAGCACAGGAAAGAAGG
>NW_007035759.1:0-1582 GCF_000164805.1 Carlito syrichta | reverse complement strand
GGTGTTGTTACCTTGAATCGCCAGCAGGTGGTGCTATCTCATCTGCTCACCCCAGAGGGGGTGGGGCCGGACAGGAACAAGATGGCTGCCTGCCTCCGAGCAGGCAACAGGAGCCCCGCGCCGGGTGGGCAGGACAGTCTCCGTCGCAGGAGCGGTGGCAGCGATCCCAGCAGATCTTCCCTGTAGCGGTTTGATGTGGATCTCCTCCGGCCGGGTTGTGATGAGCTACCCGTGCCAGAGGCCGCAGCGGGTGCGGCGGTGGCGACGGCGGCGGCGGCGGCGGCGGGAGCGCTGGTGGGGGGAGGGGCTGCGGCAGCAGCGGGAGAGGACGATGCAGTAAAAATGTCCAGTCCTTGCGATGTTCCAGTGATAGCGATGGCCGAGCTCTGTTTGAGGAGTAGGCTGCAATGCTGGGGTCCCCAGCCTCCCGGGGGCGAGAGTCAGAGACCCACTGCAGATCTCCCTTGCAGAGGGCTTCAGACACCGGGTTGCCAGGTCGCCATCTTCTTAAAATCTTTTAAAAATATTTTATTTTCCTGAGATTCATTTGAAAATCACAAGTTATAAGCAGAGACATCAATGGATGTATCACTGGAAGAGTGTTAAGTATTGATACACAACTTCTCTTTGTGGCATGTTTTTGGCTCTAACTCCCAAAGTATAGGTCCCATTGGCCACAACGGAGCTCCTTAAACATCACACTTAATCAGAATACAACAAAAAATACATAATGGGAAACTTTCTGAACTATAGGGTGCTTGAAATTCTGGTGTTTGAGTCTTCCTTCTCTGCATCAAGCAAACGACTGAAGTTTGCCCCTAAGTGAACCTGGTCTGGAAAATAAAAATTGACTAGCCATGAGATGCATTATTATTTTATCTCTGATAAACCTAGTTTAAAAAAAATTATTACAATCTGTGTTTTTTTCAGCAAAGCAAATTCAGTGCACTCAGGTAGTACAAATTTATAAGCAAGAACTGAAACTGTAAAAATTAAGAAATGTATGTTTCTCTTCTAATGAGCCTTATCCTTCTCAAATAAACAGTGACTGGAAACAATTATCTGGAATGTCATTTGTGTCTCTCATTTCCTCTGATGAGAGGGTAGCTCTCTCACCTCATTTACTCAGTAAAGCATCTGACACAATGAGCTTAGGACATCATGGCTAAGGGCATTGATAGATGAGCTGGGCTCTTCCTAACTGTGGAAAGGCCACACATAGCTAATATTTATCAGAGGATGCCGAAATCATTAGCTCATATTTCATAAAATATTGTATTTTCACAGATTGTTTTCTATTCTTCTACTATTATGATTGGAGACCTATACGCAAAGCAAATGAAAGTTAAAAATAGGGACGCAGCAAGATGGTGACAGGGCAACCCGGCGTCTGAAGCCCTCTGCAAGGGAGATCTGCAGTGGGTCTCTGACTCTCGCCCCAGGGGGCTGGGGACCCCAGCATCGCAGCCTGCTCTACAGACAGAGCTCGGCCGCTGCCATCGGAACGACCGGACAGTTTTGACAGCATTCCAAATGGTCCCGCTGCCGCTCCCGCCCCTCCCCCACCGCCACTGCCGCTGCC
>NW_007035758.1:0-813 GCF_000164805.1 Carlito syrichta | reverse complement strand
TTTAACCCTCCTAACCACCCTGTGATACAGGTACTATGATCATTCCATGTGACAGATGAGGAACCGAGGTTTAGGGAGGTGATGTGGTTTGCCGCGAAGAAGCTGGGATTTGCATCCAGTTCTGCCTGATTTCAAGGTCCAGGCTCTCAACACACCTGCACAAAAGACCTGTGCTTCAGAAAGGCAATTCTGACCACCAGAGGAGGAACAGATTTAGGGCTGGGGGAAATTGTAGGTGGAGAAAAAGTGCAGGAAAATAACTGCAGCTCAAATCAAAGGTCACAGATCCTGGGGCAAGGGCAGCTGTAGCAGGGATAAAAGCTTAAAGGCACAATCTTCTGGAAAGAGAACAGAGAGAATGCTGTTGTATAGAGTGAAGAAGAAGGAGATGGCAAGAGCTGCTGCACTTTCTGGCTGGGGAAGCTAGAAGACCCTGATACATTCAAGATTCAAACGCCAGTAGGGAAGGAAGGGTTCATCAGGTTTTTGAAATAAGGAAAAATGTAACATTTCAGAGTTATTTTCATAAGCCAAGATATTTGCTAAATGCCAAAATGGAATAGCATCCAAGTCATTTGTTGTAATTTTAATTCATTATTTTTGATGTCAAACTTCCTAGGGAGGAGTGACTGGATACAATCTACATAGTTGGTTATAGTAAAATGGAGAAATTGGTGAAAATGTGGGGGCCTCTGGTCCTTCCTTCTCCCTGTGATGAATAAATCCTCCTTAGGGGCTCATAGGGGACAGTGGACATCCCAAGCAACAGGAACCTTTAACAGGGTGGTCTAAAGACATGTTTGAGCATAGAAG
>NW_007035757.1:0-817 GCF_000164805.1 Carlito syrichta | reverse complement strand
TCACAGTCACCGCAGCCTTGACCTGCTGGGCTCAGGTGATCCTTCCACCTCAGCCTTCCAGCTGGAACTATAGGCGTCTGCCAGCATGCCCAGCTAGTTTTTTGATTTACTGTAGAGATGCGGTCTCGCCAAGTTGCCCAGGCTGCTCTCGAACTCGTGGGTTCAGGCAATCCTCTCACCTCAGCCTCTGGGATGACAGGCATGAGCCACCTTGCCCAGCTCTCTAAGACTATTTTTAAATAAATGGAATAACTGGTCTATATGTTATGAATGCTTTTATAGCTAGAGAGTCAAAGTACCCTATAGGAAAGTTACACTGATTTGCTCTCCACTCACTCATCCAGGCAACACATGTTTATTAAGCACGTGCCATGTGCTAGACTCTAGAAAGGTTATTACAATAAACAAGATGGTAACATTCGTTGCACTCAAAGAGCTTTTGGTCTTAGTATTCCCATACCCTTGCCAACACTGAGTTGTACAGCTTAAAAAGAAACCGGTTCCATTTTTGTTAGGTAGAGATAGTGGTCAGTGTTGCCATTGTTTAAATCAGTGAGGTTGATACATGCTGAAATAATGCTACTAACTGGAAATATAACGATAATGAAGGTAAAAATGTTTTTACTTTACAGAGTTTCTAATCCAGTAATTGTTAGATTTGTATATTTCTTCATTTTAAAATCATGCTTTTTATCCTGGGCTGGTCTTGTACTCCTGGCCTCAAGCAATCCTCCCACCTCAGCCTTCCAAAGTGCTGGGGTTACAGGGGTGAGCCACTGCACCTGGCCTGGAGCATTTTTTTTTTTTTTTTTTTTTT